>NC_044572.1:72905464-73090464 GCF_901933205.1 Camarhynchus parvulus
TTTTTTTTAATTCAATCCTGAAACATTAGAAACAAAAAGCTTATTTAACACAGAAGTTAAAGATTCCACAGTATCAACAAAAAATTCCAATGTGCAACATACTTCAATTCTGCAAGCTTCATTCAAAACTAGAAAATCTGAAATACCTGTATGTGCAGTCTAAACCTTATAAGGCTAACCTGTCTGCTCTGTGCATTTGAGAAAAAAAACCCAAAATAATCACAAGAATGAAAATATATCTTTCTAAATTTAACCTAAGTCTTACTACTGTTTTGATGTAGACTTTTCTTTTTACTAATGTAAGAATAAGAAAACTGGCAATGTGCAAAATGTGGAAGCAGTACTGTTTTCTTTGGCAGGTCAAAAGAGTCAGTCAGCGAGAGCTTTGAGGTATATATGGCTTCATCTATTCCTAAAAAAGAGCTACCTAAGGGAGATACATGGGGAAAAATCAAAGTAATAAGAGTAGACTAGACAGAAATAAAGAAGGTCCAGTTCTGTGACTCATTCTCATCTTACCTTTGCAGGTGGGGCTGTGAAATCAGTTTAGTGGGCTATCAGCAGCTTCTTGAGCTGCAAGAAATTTTGCACAAGTCTCAGCCAATTTTCTCTTTCTCCCCCCTAGTGAAGCCTGGTTTTCTGCTCTCTGTTCCTCCATGCAGCTGCTCTCTGCTCATCTGCAGATTTTCAGCCCTTTGATCTTTCTTGCTGACTCTTGTTTGTTCTCTCTTTCTCATTGCTTCTCTGCCTGAAGTACCTGAACACACTTCTCTCCAAGGAAGCTTTGGTGACTGCACAGGGAAAAAGTGGTCCACAGAGGCTTCCACTATTCTTGCATTTCTTCCAAAATGGACTTTCACACACACACTGGAAACAAGCCATAGGTAGCAGCACTCACCCCCTGTAATGGCAGCAGTTAAAAATCCAGCATCAAGTGAAGTCTGTAAGTGAATGGATGAAAAATCTTTATCCATGTGAGTAACATTGTCTTACCAGAGGGACCTTTCTGTTCACTTTGACAAAGAGACACCAGACTGCATTACTTCTCTGAAAGAAAAAAAAATCTGTTTAAATGAAAGTTTACGTTTAACACTATATTGTAGAATACATAAGTTGACTCCAAGAAATTATTTTGAATAAATTGTACACAACCTCATAGTTAAAACGGCTCTAAATTGCAGCGCTGACTCTACCTCGTATGTCCATTGGTGTCATAAAGCATCTCTGTCTAAACACTTTTTGGCGACTCTAAGAAACTTGTGTCCCTGTTGTCTGATTGTAATGTTTCTCTGGATGTGACAACCTTCAGAAAAGAAACTCAAAACAGATTCCTCCCTCCCCAATCAGTTCTGCTGAAATAGGCCCTTTAATGAAAGCTCTGGTTGATTTAACAATTCTGACCTCTTATGCTGAGCACGGCCAGTCATGCTGCATTATGTAACAGATGTAATGCTATGTTACATGTCAAACCTAATGCAAGGTTGTGCTACATTTCAGGGATGAACATTGCAGATGAATGCAATGAAGGTTTTTTTTTTTTTTTTTGTTTTTTTTTTTTTTTTTTGAAAGGAAACTTAAAACAGTAAATTTGAGAGTTACTGACTTATTGAGAATTTTCATAAGAAATTTTTTGGGATATAAGAGTCCTATAATAAACAAAAATATATTTTTCAAGCTTTCCTTTACTGTATAATGCTGATTATTTTTTTTCTTTTCTAGTTACATATATAGTCTGATACAAAGAACATGTGTAGAAGAAAAGGATAATTTTGACTTAAGCAAAATTTATCCAATCTTGGAACAAGCTAGTGCAAATTCTGTGGTTTGAGAAAGGCTGTATCCCTCTCATTCAGTCTGGCATCCAAAAGAATAGGAATAAAATAAATTATTATCCTCATATATTGTGAGTATAGCCCTAAATAAATAAAATGGAGTGATTACTGAGATCGGCTTATATTAGAATTGATTCCATGCCAATGTGTCTGGCCATGGAGAAAACTTCCTACTTGCACATATTATTGGAAGATTCATTCAGGATGTTCATTGTAACTGTGAGCAAGTGAACAAACATGTTGGAAAAAAAAGTTAGGGAACTTTAAAATGCATACATAAAATACAATAAATCTCTTCCATTAATATCAGGAACATTTAAAGATATTTTTTCATTAAGGTTCCAAATAAACAGTTGGCTCATGTTGGCTGATTAAATAGAGACATTTAGTTTCTCTGTTACCCTTGTTGGTCTAGATTACTTTAATTGCTAGCCTCAAGCTCACATAGGTATTCTGCCTTGTGGTTGTCTACCAAGAACCTTGGAAACCTGTGAAATTTCAGAACTATGTCATTTCACACTATTTACTCCACACCCTCATCTCCCTGCCTCTTCCTCACTCCCTCTTCCAATCCATATCTAAGCCAAAATACAACCCATTTACAGTCTCATGCCATAGTTTCTCTCCTGCTCCAGGACTCCATTTACCCAAAGACATTTATATTTAGCCAATCAGCTACTGACTGGAAATGAATCTTGTAGATTGGCAAGAAGATAACTTCACCCTGAAAAACAAACTCATGGACTCCTTTGAGTGCCATGCCACTTTTCTCCTAAATCTCTTTTACTACCATTGTGCATCACTTTTAATGCCAGAAAAATAAACATATTTACTGCGAAGTGTGCAGACTGCTGGTGAGGATGGACTTCACAGTTCCCAGTGTGGGAGCTGTGCCTCTCCATACTTACAAGCGCCCTGACGGTTACATGCTCCAAAACTGTGGTCTAATGTGGCAGCCTTGTCCCCAGTATGTGACAAGTATATCTTGCAGGTCAAAGAATAGGTATATTCCATGGTCAGCTCTCCTGAGGCCATGCCTGGAGCGCTGAGCCCAGTTCAGCTGGAGAACCACAAGTACAGTAGGGGTCTGGAACACCTGGCTTGAAAGGAGAGACTGAGGCAAGTGAGTTTGCCTAGTCTGGAGAAAAAAAAGGTGTGAGGGACGAAGTAGCTGCCTTCATCTACCTATGAAGGTGTACTGAGAAGACAGAGTCTGGGAAGTACACTGTGAAAAGGCAAGATTTAACTGCTGCAAGTTGCAAAAGGGAAATTCCGATTAAATGGAAGGAAAATATTTTGTAAAGAATGTAAAGCAGTGAAACAGCTTGTCTAGAGACATTTTTGAACTTCTGTCCATGAATATGGTTGAAAGCTGGTCAAGGGCTTGAATAACCCCATTTAAATTTGATTATTTTTAATTTGCACTTAGCAGGTGACCCCCAGGCTTCCTTCCCAAGCTCCCCTCCAGTATGACTGTGTGTTTCCTCCTCCTGTTCTATTCCATGGGATCAGGGAGCAACCTAAAAGATTTTACTTTAGTGCATTTAATCTTGTAAATGTGTTAACAAAATGCTCCTAGATGAAATATTACAAAGGCTATCAGATACTAGACTCTGCATCTCCTACTAAAGAGGTTGTCTAGAGCTCATTACGTGGTAGGAGGCTGTGGAAAAATGAGCTGAAGTGTGGTAAAACAGGCTTTGAATTTATTACTGAGAGGCTATACTGACAATTTAGAAATCTAATCCTACTACTATGTCCATTTCATAGAGGTGCTTGAACTTGGTGTGAATTTTCCTTGCACCAAGTAAATCTTACAAACCATTTTAAATTTAACCCTGCAGAAAGAATATTGTAGTAATATATTTGGAAATGACAGGCACATAAATAATTGTGGTAATGGTTATATCAGTAAGGATGTTGATCTTGAAGTTTTTTTCTCTTTTAATAAAGGTTTAAAGTAAAAAAAAAAACAACAAAACAACAACAACAACAACAACTGAGCTAGAGAATATACTAAATTATATTTTCAAAATGGAAGGAGGATCACAGAATCCCATTACTATATTTTAGCTGAAAATAAATGTAGCTGCACATTATTTATTTAAAAAAATATTACCAAGTTGGAAGATAGAAGAAAAAAATAAATTTCTTAGTAAGTCAGTGACATTTGAAGCATTGGCATATGTACAGTTCTATTTGAATGAGATAATGTATCACTGGCAATGGTCATTGAGCAACTTTTTTGCCTTTTTTGCCTTTTTGCCCACCTACTAAGCATGAGCCAGCTCTAAAATCAAAACAGTAACTAGCAGATAAAAAAAAAATCCCCAAACACATAAGTGGAATCAGTTATAACCTTTATGTCATTCTATTGACATAATTTGAAAATCATAAACTATGAGTTCAAAAAGTGGAAATTAAATTTAAACTTGGGTTTCAAAAATGGATCTACAAAAGCCTCACGTTATTAAAAAATGCTTAGTAGCACAAAATACTTTTCCATATGTGGATAAAGTAAGCAAAGCTGTATTAAATAATAAAGAAAGAAACAAAAAAGTGCTGCTGTACAAGATGACTGAAAATGTACACTTTGAAGAAAGGGACTATAAGTGAGGATGTGACATGTTCTGACAATGGAACAACAGTGATTGATATTAAAATGTGTGCTCACCTAAATGCATGTTTCAAGTAACTTCCATTAATATACTCAGGAAGAACAAGAGTCACTCCAATCTATTTCAGCTAAAAAATGTCTCTACTCACTGTCAGTAATGTCATTCCCAGCACACTGCTAAAAAATAAGTCAGTAGCTAATCCTACAATACCCTTGCCTCAGGTTAGAATAACTATGAAATTATCAGTCTCTCTGCATTGCAGGATTCAAGATGACTTGGGTTGGAAACAAGTGAATGCAGCTGAGACTACGCTAGCAAGAATTTTAAGCCAGCATTTATGTATTTCCTACTCAGTAAAATCAGGGAATTATGCACTTACCCCCTGGCTCTGTTTGCTCCTGTGGTTGTTCATTATTATGATGTCCCTCTTTACCTTAGTAGATAGACTACTTTAAAAAAAGTTTTACCTTAAGGGCCCTAGGCAATGTTCTAGTGCGGATGGGGCCCCCTGCAACATGGGTAAATGTACCACTAGTACTAGCAGTTCTTCCTAATTGCATTTAGTCTGATGAACCATGAGAACCTCTGCAATTTTCACATTTTTTCTTATTCCATTAGGTTTGACTGAACTTTGCTCCTTACAGTATATTAATTTATGCCAGTTGAGTATTTAGATCACACGAAGGTGTTTAGTCCAACAAAATTTTGCAATTACATACTAATCAATGTTTAAAAAATACAACAAATTACAAATTTCAGATTAATTTGGTATTTAAAATTAAGCTAGTAGTTTTTATCCTACATTCAGTAAAATAGTGGATTAGCGTCGGAAGCAATACTAGTGACAGTGTTGAAATTTTAGCATCCAGCCACCACTGAATTTCAGAAATTAGGGCATTAATGTACATATGCAAAGGTGTGCACATGTAAAGTGAAACTCTGGCTCTAATAAAGTCAATATCAATAAGGTAAAGTGCCAGAATTTCAACAAGTAGCTATAAAACCTTTCCAAGATAAAAGCTATTCAAGTGGTCAATATTCTATCTTAATTGAAGCTGTATGGAGTAGTTGTTGACACAGCATAGAAGGTAAATGCAGAAAAATCTTTGAAATTGTTACCTGCCATTCAGTACATGACAGTCAGGTACAGCAGCTTTTACCGTACTTGATCTTCATATTTTTATCCTGTCATGGCAAAACAACAGTCTTGATGCAGGGTTAAATTTCTTACACCTGGTGAAGTCTCAAAAAACACTGGTAGAAAGAAAACATTTGTTTTTTTACAGCATACTCTTTGTAGTACGGAGTTTGAAAACAGGGCCGTGTCATGCTGATCGCTGCACAAACATAGAAGAGAGTGATTGCTTTTGAATGAATTACAAAAGAAGAAAATGTAGTCTTATTCAGAGGGAGAGGACAATAAAAAATAAGTCCTTTGGAACAGAATAGTGAAAAAATATTCTGCTCACTCCACAAATTTACTTATTTGCAGGTGGAACATACTGAATGCCTACTTTCCCATGTGCACGTTCAAGTTGAAATATTAAAATAAATTTAAGAACAACAAAATTATTATTTTGCCTCTCTTTGTTTAGCTGTGTTCACTGTAAAATTCTTAATCGCTATTTTTTTTCAATTGTATTTTCATCCACAATTTTTGGTCAAATGGGAGGAAACCTTAGTATAACTAGGTAATTTTCCAAATCCTGAAACAGAGCCATAAGGACATATTTTAGGAAAGAGATAAAATTATTACGTTTTAAGTTTAAAATATTAGAAAGTTAAAAAAAAAAATCCCAACCAGGGAAGTGCATCATAAAATTTATATGAATTAAAACCACAGTGACCATGGCAAATTTTTCAATGGAGAGTCCAACCTTTTGGAGACTAAATAATGACTTTTCCTTTTTGCATAAACTTATTTAAAATAGTTCTTGAGATCTTGCATCTTGGACACCTTTTAGTTTCGGACAAACTTTGCAGAAGTTGTATTTATACAGGCAGTGTTGACTGCTTTGAAGTAGAACGTATTTAACATTTTTCAAATTCAAATATCTTTCTCACTAAGAGGCTTTAGTTATGCACCCTCCCAGTTAATAACAAAAGTTTAATTTGGCTTTCATCTTGAAACACTAATGGCATTAGTGACACGGAAACAAGCCTGAACTCTTTTACTAAGCTGGATGAGAGTCATTGATATCTTCTGTCAAAGGCAAACCACTGGAGCTTCTAAATCCATGGAAATAAAGACATTCTCACCATGGTACTATTAATCTAATCAGGGGAGCCATCAGAGGTCCTAGGAAGTACATCTAAAGAGCAGAATGGAAATCTGTCAGGCATTTCAGCAACAATATGCTCGTGAAAGCATCACTAAAACCTGCTCTGTGTTCTGGGTAAAATGTTTGTCACCTTGTCTGCTTATAAGTGAGGGATGCTACAGTTACCTCATAACCATCTTCCTCATCATAATTTCAAAGGTTTTTAGTCAGCCCTAGCAAATCATGTAGACAGTTGATATTTTTATTCAAACATTCACATGCAGTCCTTTGCTTTCTAGAACAGAAAGGATCACTTTTCAAGGAGTAATCAGTTTTAAGTCTCTTAGTCAAAACAATTATTAAAATCGTGGTTGCTGATCTTGAAAGACTGAAGGATAGGACTCCTTTTTTGTCTTGCTGTACCCCAAAATTCCCATTATGATATAAAACTCTGAAATCTTAGAGGATTTTATATGGAACCAAATTGGAAATTTAAAGGAGTAAAAATTATTTTTTGAGATTAATATATTTCAGATATGGTTCAGGACTAGCTTTTTTACCTGAAACTTGAAGTAAAAGTTTTAAAACCCCTTCTAGGCTAAAGTGAGAAACAAAATAACAGTATACAAAATAAATAGCTAAACCTGCTCATTTAAGAATTAAACAAACCAAACCAACCAAACAAAAAAACAGATACAAAACAAAGACGTTCCCTTGAAAACAGTCAATGACCATTTTGACCCTGAACACTCCCAGTTGTTCAGCTGCAGCTAGCAAACCTTGTGTGTCAAAAGCCAGTTACTTGAGCAAAGACATTAAATTCAGAGGTTGAAAAGTGAGGTTACATAAACTGCATAGTTTTTATTGAAAGAATTATAAGACCATGACACGGTAACAATAGCACTAGTTTCTTGGAAGGGTGATGTGAATAAATTAATATTTGTTATTCTTGGAGTATAGCCTGGCTACATGGTATTATTGTAGACATTTGACAGGCATTTTCTTTAAAATGGCCTATGAGGATGACCACAAACAAGTGTCTACAGTTTGAGAAAATTAAAATGTGAGCATCTGCGTCAAAAATAAGGCTGCATGTATTAAAAATACCATATATTGTCAGGTTTCTGACTTAGGTATTTGAAGTTGAAGAACATGAGCTATGAAGCTGTGCAGCAGATAAAGCAGGGAAGGACTCTCATTCAGTGGAGTTTTGGAAGATTCTGACACTGCTTAGAAAATACAAGCCTTTTTCTAGCTCAACTGTTCTGGTTATCAATTTACAGAACCTCAGTTCATGTGATGAAACAGAAGAACCAGTGTGTGCACTGATAAATATATTGATGTATTCCTCCTGGAAATTGAGATTGGAGGTATCCTTGATAGAGGCTTACTTTAATATCTGGTTTTAGATAGGCCATAAACAGGTCTCATAAGCATGTCCTCATAAACAGGAGGATGAAGTGTGGCAAAGAAAGTAAAATAAAGGAAGCCAAAGTAGCCCTCTTGTATTTGTCAGACAGAAACCATTCTGAAGTTTTCCAAATTATTTTTAAGCTGAATGTCTGCATACAGGTGCATGCAGTTCTACAGGAAATGTTTGTTTGTTTGTTTGTTTGTTTGTTTGTTTAAAGTATTGAAGTAACAAAAGGAAACAAACTCTGACTAAAAATGTTATGATGAATAGCTCTTCAGTCAATTCATGAACATGTACTTAATAAAAAAAAACTAGAAGCCCAAAACATGATTTGTGACATAGAATTCCAGAAAAGAAGAATAATAATTTTCAACCTGAGACCACTGTTTTGTTGTTGTTGTTGTTGGTAACAAAATGAAATTCAGCCAAAAATGTATTTTATTTATGCAAAACTTGACAGTTATAGTAGGATACAATTTTCCAGGTGTACAAAAGTGATCAAGTGCACTACAAGAGAAAAAAGGGTTTCATCTTTTCTCTCATATACGGTGAATGTTTTTATCTAAATGTTTAGAATATATATTCTTTTGTAGGATCCTTCACTTTGTATGTCTAATCTGTAACTGTTAGTGACAGACTAATGAATGGATAATGGCACAATATGTTTATATACTGGCCCTGATGTTATGTCTGAGGATTTAAAACTTTTCTTCACTATTTGCTTGCATAATTACTATTTTCCAAGTGTTTTTCTTTTTTCTGAATAGTTTTAACTATTATATTCTTATTCAACTCTCAACCACAAATCAATGAAAAAAGCCTTAGAATAGAATAAATTCTGTCATGCACAATTCATACATTGCCTCATGCTTGAATTATTTCTAACCCTATTTTAATATAATTAACTGCTTATCTGACATTATTTCATAATAGCATTATGATACATTTGTTTTAAAAAAGGTTCAAATAAATAAATTTGAAATCTGCTTTCAAACAAATCAATAGTTAAGACTATCTCTGTTCTGAGATACACAGATTTACACCTCTTTCCTTCACAGAACTGAGTTCTCTACCTTACCTGCTTCTTCCCTTCTTTGGGGTGGGAAGTTCTGATACAGACAATTTCTTCCAATTTTAAAATTGACAAAACAAGAGAAAGTGATTTTAAAATTCTCTACAGAAGAGCCATATGCTTCCTCTATACTTTTTCTAATGCTACCAAGTCTCCAGAATAAGGAATCATAATATATCACTTAACTAGCATTTTTTTTTTCTCCATATGGGCCTCTTCAGTTTCTATACCCATTTACCTTTAAGGAAAGGTAAGTTGTAGTGCTTTATTTATCAACCTATTAATAAATCATATTCAGAGTGAAGAAATATCATCTGTCTTTCCAGATTAGTTTTCTCTAAGAGAGCAGAATGGGAGATTCAGTGAGGAACCCCTACCTCTCAGTTCCTTCCTATCTTGGGAATTTGATTTAATACAGTTCTAGTTTCTGTATCTCTTCTTCCATCTTTAGATGGTGAGAAGTTGAACTTCCTAACCCTCTTCTTTCCTAACCTTGGAAGTGTTTTTCTGCTGGTATGTAATCATTATCACTGTCTTTCCTTTCCCCCTAGACATTTTGCTTCCCCAAAACACTGTACACTGTTGGGTTATTTTTGTTTTGTTTTGTTTGGTTTGGTTTTTTTTGTTTTTTTGATAAAATATTAGATATGGTGAAGTCATATTAGGAAAACAAAAAAGAAAAAGTACAATACATATATTTAATAATATAATAAAAAATATAATTGCCTTCTCTGCTAATTCAAAGCAAGGATCATAGTAAGCTTATCATGATTAAGATTCTTAAATTTTTTTCTTATTTAATCTTCACTGATTATCTCCTTTGAGAAATAATTTGATAATGAAAGCATGGTGCTTAAAATGCTGGGTCATTTTCTGTATGGGCCATTTACTTTAGTTGAACTCAGTGATCTTTGTGGGTCCCTTCAAACTCAGAATATTCCATGATTATGTGATTTATACACTCTCAAAATCGCAGTGTTTACACTGTTCAGTCAAGATGAGGAAAAGAGAAAAAAAACACCAGAAAAGCTCTCATAGACTTTTGCACTCTAGATACCAGGTAAATTAAAACATCCAAACAAGAAGAATAGTCTCATGCTCCCTTTCATAAAATGAAGTGTATACTGTAATTATCAATTATTTATATAACCAGTTGGTCTTAGCAGACATTAGATAACACTTCACTTCTCTGAGTAATTAGAAAGGATGATCTCATGTAGTTGAAACATTTGGCAATTTTCTTTTAAAATCCCTTAGAATTCCTCAGTATAAGTGTTTCTCTATCAAAATTTCCTGCCACCAGGCAGTAGTGAAAAGCTGTGCAATTCACAGCAGCACATAAATAAATCACAGAAGTTACACATACTTTCAAGATAGAATAAGCCTCCAGAGCCTACATAACGGTCTCATTTAAGAAGCTGATATCTAGGAGTTTGCCCCAGTTCAGCCTAAGGGGAGTCTGATCTTCCTCCTTGATCATTGGTAAGATAATAACTTGGCAGATATAGTGAGACAACTGGAGACTTTCTCCTGCCCAGTATTTTGTAAAGTGGGGAATTGGAATTCTTGAAAACAATGAAAGAAAAGAAAAATTTAGAACAGAATAATTTTGTCCAGTTGTTACTATACTCTCTCAGAGGAAGAAGAATGATATTTTTACTTGTGATCTCAAGACTTCTTCTGAATTGTTAATTATAAAGTAATTGGCTAAAAAATATAAATATATACAGGGACCCAAACACAGGTGGTTTCCTCAGAAGCAAGGAATGTATTTACATTCTGCTACAGCAATATGTTTTTGGCAATTCTTTTTGCCTTTCCTACCAACCATTTCTCTATTACCAAAAGGGTCAAGTTGAATACTTATCTTCAGGAAACAATTCCAGTTAATGCCATTCTGTCTGAAAATCCAATCCTACCAGTTGTGTCAGCCCTACCTTAGTTATGGTTGATAGGATTTCTAGGTAACTCAGTAACAGGTAAATTGAGCTCTGGGTAGGTTTACAAACACGCCATGTTTCCCACTTTCTAACAGGGAACATGGAAATCCTGTGGTACAGCATGGTTTCTGTGTGTAACAAAATGTGCTATGCAGATCTTAATCTGAGACAGACTAAGATTCAACTGAGATAGATAAAGACCTGAGACAGGGTTGTCAAGTCTAAAAGCTATGCAGTGAGCTACAAGAAAAGAAGGCACACTCCCACAGGAACCCAGCACAGTAGCAGCCATAACTTTTTCCCATGGTAACAGATATAACACCACACACACACTCCTTTTCTTATTTTTTTTCACCTTTGCCTCTTGACATAGTAAATATTGCAGGCAAAGACTGATAATTTCTATATACATTAAAATAGTAGTACATTAAATATAAGGAATGTCAACTTCTTGAGAAATCCAGAAAGGATTATAATATATACAAGCAAAGTACTTATATTGTGCAAAAAAAGCATCCAGTATTAATTTTTCACCAAACACTATTAACCTTTTTTCCACTTAGCTTTTAAAACACACAGTTGCAACAAAAACAGTTATATTAAACAAATGGTAAATGGTCTGTTTGTCTTAAAACTAAATCAAATGAATAATGGTTCTGCATATTTGACAGGCAGAACTGAGATTGCCTTTTTTCTTGTGAATGAATGCAGCTTATAGGTTAGAAAATATTATATGAATTGTTAATAAAACAGTTAAAGTAAGTAAATCAATACACCAAAATATTTTTAAAAAACACCCACCCCAGTGCTGCAATTGTTTTACATTTATGCTCTACTTCCCTACTATGAGATGCGAATGTCTTCTAGTTGTCTTCAGTTCACTGATTGTGTCTCCCCAGCACTGTCACTCCTTATTAAGTATTGAAATCTCCCCCGCATTCAAATTCACACTGTAATAATTTCTACCTGAGTAATATTCTTATCTGTCTGAGAACCAAATATTTGCAGTCTTCACTGAAGAATTGCCAAAGAAGAATAGACTGAACAGGTTATGTCTTCATGGAATTGTACTTCCTTCAATCTTTAATGTGGTCTGATCCTGCAACACATTGTGTGTAATAAGGCCTGAAACCTCAGGTCTTTGCACATTAAACAATCAGACAAGGTGACCCCAGTACTTTTTAATTTAATCTCTCTTTATATAGGCATTAAATGTAAATCCAATTTTCATTTCGAGCTCCTAATTATCAATAAAATATTGAGTTTGCATAATAATTCAAAGATTAGTAGAAGCAGAAGAGAGAAAATGCATGTTAAAATACTTAACCTATCTTCATTCTCTGTGAACTATATCATTCCAGTTCACTGAGTGCAAGGTGTCCCAAGTTATTATATGTGGCAGTGATTAGGGAAGGCTGGTACAGGTAGGACCACCAATGAAGCCAGTAATACCTGTGATAAGGTAATTCAAAGAAAAAAAAAAAGGGAATAAAACAATTTTTAGCTTGGAAATTTCTGAAGAACTGTGAGGTAGGAACACCAATGAAGACAGTGATACCTGTGATAAGGTAACTCAAAGAAGAAAAAAAAAAGGCAAGAAAATAATTTTTAGCTTGGAAATTTCTGGAGAACTGTGAGGTCACACACCTTACACTTTTCTAGTGTAAAAATGCCTTGTTAGAGATATACTGTAAAATAAAATATAAGATGCTAAATTCAGAATTAACTATTTGTTTTTGTACTGCTACATACTAAAGATTTGTGGAGCTTCTCCTAATTGTATTCATTTGAATTCAATGCTCCAGCTGGATAGATTACATAGTCTGTGTAAACAACCCTGTGAACATTTTCTTTTCCATAGTATTAATCATTTTATTATAAAAGGAGTTATCTGCAACTCAGATCTGAGTTGTACAAGAGTAATGCAGAAAAACTTCAAGCTGCTTGCCCAGACTTGGGCTCCACGGGAGGTGAGTGTTGGTTGTTCACAAAGACCCAATGCGTGACTGATGAATAGAGCCCTTTAGCTTCAAGGGAGTAATGCTCAGCAGGAGCAAAATTCTTCTCATGTTCAAAGTGTTTCCAATCTGTTTCTTTTTCTCCACAGCGTGTTCTGTCACTTTTTCACTCTGTCAATCCAGATGGGAAGATAAACATAGACAAAGCAAGTAGACACGCAGAATTTGGCTCCTGTTTAACCAGTAGAAATATCCACTGGAGCCAAATGGAAGCTCTACATTTTGGTTCCTTTGGGCATGTAGTTTCATACATTTTCAGACTACACAAGATGTAAGGTTCCAATCAAAAATTCCAACACATGGGTAATTCTTTTAGCATTTTCTGTTTTCTTTCAATCTTGCTTTTGTTTGATGACTGTTTTCAGAAATAGACATTTGAAGCCTGTAGGCACATATTTATGCATGGAAGAAAGATGTAAAACAGCAAGTACTTTGTTCTGCAAATTACTGAAAACACGTAGGCTAAAGAAACAACAAATCTTAATGAGCATTTAATTTTTCTTTTTTTTTTGACAACAAGAGACACCTCATGAAGGAAGAAACAAGGCAAAAGATGATCAATTTCAAGCGTATGTGCACAAACGTCTGTACATGAGGAGGTATCAAGAGGAAATATATATTTGTATGTAGTCCAAAAAATCTGTGAGGTTATTGGAAGAACTGAGATAGAGTTAGGTAGCTCACACAGCCAAAGTAAAGTTAGAGGCAGGTGCAAAATATTCAGGGAAGACAAAATAAGGGGATTGTGCTATGTGAAGAAACCTAAAATGTGTGATGTCTTTCCACATGGTAGACAGTGATCTAGCTGAGAACTCATGGATTGGGATACAAGAAGAGGTCAGTGGGTGTAACAGTGAGTGTAACAGCATGGTTGGGGATATGTTACAAACCATAGTTTAGTCCAAAGCATGCTTTAAATTGCCTGAAAATATCTTGGGATCACCAGCTTATGTTCGTGAGGATCTTGAACCTCCATGACATCTGCTAGCATAGCAACATGGTGGGAAGGGAGCAGTCAAGGATATTTTTAGAGGGTGTGAGAAAAAGTTTCTTGATCCAGACACTTGAGCCTGCTTGGGATGACACACAGGAGACTGTGCTAATCACTAGAAAGCAGTTGTTTGGGAATATGATAATCAATGGCAGCCTTGGCTTTACCTAAGAAGGAAGAATGAAGCTGAAGATTTGCACACAGAGGTTTTTTGGGTTTTTTTGCAAAAGATGTCAAAAACAGTAAAAGGACTTTCTATTGCGCATTAGTATTAGAAGGCTGAACTAAGAAAATGTATGCCTGTTGTTTGTCTTGATGGTTCAGGCACAGAAGACAAAGCAAAGACTGATGTTTTGTATCTAGTATCATCCTTAGCTCAGACTTCACCAACAAAATTTCCCAGGCCTTGTGCTCAGACAGTTGTCCTTGAATTGCTGTTATCTACTTTCTTTGAAGAACTGTGGAGATCAGGGGAGGTCCACAGCAAAAGGAAGAATTGTTGCACTCACTTCAAAGAAGATTGATGCTCAAGCACGCCTTGCTTCAGTCCCTTGGGAAATCTTTGAGTCAGACCTCTGGAAACACATTTCTTGGCGCAGAAGGTGAAGTAGGTATCTGGGAACAATCAGCACAGAAGTACCAGGATTGAGTCATCCCTGTCTGATTCCTGATTGCCTTCAGTGATGAAATTACTTGTTCTATGGATGGGTAAATATAATTTACCTCATCTTTAGCAAGGCTTTTGACACCAACTCTCATGTTATTCTTCTACCTACTAAATGTATGGAAAACAAGTTACAGAGGTGGGCAAAAGGACATACTGGAAGCTAGCAAAAGTGGAGTATTGCATGAGTCTGGAGGAAGTTATGGGTTTCTCTCTTATCAAGCTTGGAACTAATGTCAGTCTGTGTGGGAGTGTGGATATGCAACCAACACACTCAATAGCAGAGCTGTCATTCAGAAAGACCTAGACGTGCTAGAGGAACAGGCAGACAGAAGCCCCCATTTCTGCCAACATACAAAAATTGCAAAGCTCTGTGCTTTCTGTGACGCTGGTGCAGTGACTTGCCTGTCTGGGAGCAGCTCTTCAGGCAGGTGTCTGGGGATTTTTCAGCCTGGAGGAGAGACTGTCTCCAAACAACCAACCCAGCCTCCAGTGGCAGGGGATCACAAAATGGTGGAGCCCCAGTTCTCAGTGCTGTGTGCTGTGAAAACAAAAACCAATTGGATTTAAACTGAAGCAGCGTAGTTTTAAAGAGTGTATTAAGAAAAACATTTTCACTCCAAGTCAGTGAAACATGTTGCCCAAAAAGTGTGTGCAGTCTCCATCTGTTGACTATAAATCCCTGAGCAACATAGTCTGACCCCACAGCTGACCCTGTTTTGGGTTACATTAGAGACCTCCTGAGCTTCCTTCCAGCCTGAATTGTGCTGAGATTTTTCAACTATTCCATAAAGGCTTTTTTCTTTATGACACTTGAACATTTGGCCTAAGAACTGTACTGTCTACCTGCAGAAATACAATTTTTCTCCTCTTTTTGATGTGATGCTGTTTTAGGAAAGAATATTATAAATCAACACATGAACAGTAGAATCCTGCACTTCATTCCATTGGTCTTTTCCACTCCTCTGCAATAGCTGTACTACATATTGAGAGAGTTGTCTTTCTTTTTGAGCATCCTTATGCCAGGTATTCTTGGAAATTTAGACATGAAGCTTCTGGAAACTTTGCTTTTGCTTTTGTTGCTAAGCTCACTTCTATGATAGGCAAATAATAATGCATAATGTATAAAAAAATAAAAATAATTTATAAACCTAATACTTACACTTAATTTGAATAAAGGCAAAGATCAAACTTGCATTAGCTTGTGAAATACCTGAATAAAATAATAGAATCATAAAATATCATTAATTGGAAGGGGCTGACTAGGCTCATCAAAGTTCAATTCCTGTCATAATGTTGCTGAGGAGAGCAAGCACATCAATCTTAAAATTATTGTTTACATTTAATTTCAAACTTTTTCCAGATATTTCTAACTCTGACCACAGTAATATGTGATCTATATTTATCTGCAAATAATAAACTTTCCAATGAGAAGAATGTCGTTAATTTGGATGTTTAGAAGAAAAAGGCCACCTTTCTTCAGGGGGAGATTTTAAAAATATAACTATATTATTGCATCCTGAATAATTCTTGAATGGGTGTAATTTGACATTTTTAGGAGGAAGAATAAGTTTGAGAATCCACAATAAAAACAACAGTAGCTGAGCAGTCAATGAAGACCATGAAACCAGAAGACGCCTTACTAAGCCCCTACATTTCGTCTATCGTTCATACTCTATATTTGCACTCAAATGTTTATAAAAGATTACTTTTGAACTTTCATGATTGGCAAAGAACTATCTGGAATAACAAATACACTAGAGAACCAATAACAATCCCCAACAGTGGAGGAGTTCTTATGTGTTATCTTGGTCTAAGTCTTCTAAAGCTTCTAAGGAACTTGAATGATTAGGCTCCTCAGGAAGATTTAAAAAAAATTATTTCAGTTAAAATATCCAAATTTTTCTTTCTGTTTTTTTTTTATTTATTTATCTGTTAGAAAAGCAATACAGTTGTAACTGACTGGCTGAATATTTGGTTGAAATATTTTTCTCAAGGTAGTCAATCATAAATGAACAAAAAAAAACAATCTTTTTTTTTGTGTCAGTGAGCCAATTTTTATCACTATTAAAAATTTAGTTGGGTTATTTAATTTTTTAGTTTTTTTGTTTTTTCTGACATAGAGACAATAAAACTAATAAAGATATCAGTGGTGAAGAAAGGCAAAGGATGAGACTGTGAAATTCTACAAAACTAAAAGAAAGTAATTACATGACAAAATGTATTTTTCCAGCACACAGTATATATTTGAGCATCCAGTTTTCAAAATACCACTTTATGCTTTATTTATGCAAGTTACTTGGATTTATACCGCGTATATTAAATACTAATATTCTGTGTAAACATGTCACTGTGTTTCTTCATTATGTCCAGGAATCTGAAAGGAAGCAGTGCAGACCACATACAAAAATTATCGATGCAGTGTGATAGAAGAAGAATAATCATATTTATGGGTGTCTGATGCTGCACACCCCAAGTTACTGTTTTTCAGAGACTGCTTAGAGCCATGATGTTAGTTAAGGCAATAAAGAGTGAGGTGAAAACAGTGTTTCTCCTTCATCTGTCATCTTCTTCCATATTCCTGCTCTGTAGTTGTAGTTTCACTGTGGCCCGTCATAAACCTCCTGTGTGGCGCTGACCTGTGATGTTATTGAGACTTCAGCATCTATCTCCAATTATATTTGACAAGCTTTTTTCTGTCCAGTGATGTGGTTTTTGTTTTTTTGGTTTTTTGGGTTTTTTTGATGGGTTTACATTCATGCTGTAAATGAAGTAAGTAAAGGAGACTAATTCACCCAGTATATAGGAAGATCACCTGAAATCTGGTGCTAAATTATGTGCAGGTAATCTGGTTTGGGTGTCTGTTACAGATAGAAGAAGCTAAGCCTGTTCTGAAATTCTTTTGTTCAATTTAGATGCTTAGTATAAATTCTAATATACATTGTATATTTTAAACAAGAATTTTCTCCTACTCATTTCACAAGTCATAGTCAAATAAATTTACAATGTGACAAAAAGCAACACACTGTAAGGAATTGGAATTTTTTTTTGTGTAACCAGTAAAAAAAATTGAAAATGAAACTTATGTTCTGAAGCATACTGAATAAAAATTGCAACATATTCATTTATGTGAAGTCAACTATAAAACACATTGAAATTTTTCATTCAGATTACATAGTGTCAAATCACATAGTTTGTTTGCCTTAAAAAATACTCCTATTCCATGCATCTGATTATTCAGGTTGTACATTCCTAAACTAGTGCGATTTACATTTGAATGAAGTTTCCAATTTTACTGAGTGACATGGAATCTAATTAGATTCTGTAGGAGAGGAGTGTCAATTATAAAAAGTAAGGTTCTGGAAAATCAGCCTAAATAAAATTTTACTGAACAGAACATGCAATTACAATATACATCAGAGTGCTTCCATTATTACTTGTAGATTATTATTATTTTATTTCATTTTCTTATGAAGAAATGAAGAATCAGCATCTGGGCTATCAGCAGTGACATTGATGACATTAGAGCAACTCCTTATAAGGTGCAATCGGGTGCCCAGTTTTAGTGGTATCAAATCTGAAAAATCCTTCTGCAAAGGCTTATTATTAATGGAACCTGAAATATACAGGATTTGATCCATAAAGTTAATATGTAATATGCACAATACTGTTGTGTGTGTCTGCTACAGACTGCTTGACTGGGAAGAAGTAAATAAGACCTTCTTTATACAAATGGAAGAAGTCTCACAGTCGTAAGTCCCAGTCATCATGGAGGACTTGGGTCTCCCCAGTACATGCTAGAAGGACAACACAATAAGGCAGCAGTAACAGAGGAGGTTTCTGGTGTATATTGATGGCACCTCCCTAACATAGGTGATAGAGATGAAGAGGGGAGATGCTCTACTGAATACAATACTCACAAACAAAGGAATGTCCAGAATGCATAGGCTGAGAGCTGCAGGGACCTTGGCTGCAGTGACCACGGACTAGTGGAGTCAGGATCCAGAGAGGAAAGAACAAGGCAAAAAGCAGTATCACAGCTGTGGACTTCTTTAGAGATTTTGGCCTTTTCGGAGATCTGCTTAAAGAATCCCATGGAATATGTTTCTGGAGAGAAAAGGAGTCCAGAACAGTTGGTTGATTTTTAAGGCTCATCTCCTCCAAGATCAAGAATGGCCCATCTTGAAGTCTGCATATTTGAACAATTTGCTGCTGACATGTCAAATATAAAGGAGTGTATGACATATGTTAAAGTTGTCAGGTGATCTACAAGGGGCATAAAGATGCTGTCTTATGTGAGAACTGGAAAAAAGAGCGTGTCACTGCTGTCTTCAAAGAGGGTTAAGACAGAAAATTCTGGGAGCCACAGGTTGATCATTTCAATCCCTGGGAAGAGGAGGGAGGAAATATTCCTGGTAACCATTTCCAGGTATATGAAGGATAGGAAGCTGACTGGAAAAGTCAGCAAAATTTATGAAGGGTAAATCATGGTTAACCAACCTAAGAGACTTCTGTAATTAGGTAACTGTCTTGATACATAATGAAAGAACAGCAGGCATTTTTTTCTTGATTTTAGTATGGTTTTCAACAATCTCCGATAACATCCTCATTGACAAATGGATGAGGTATGGAAAAGATAATTGAACAGGAAAGTGAATTGAAAATTAGCTAAATTGTGAGGCTCAAAGGTTTGTAATCAGTACCAAAAAGTCCTTGATCAGCTGGAGAAATGGGACAACTCAAATCTAACAAACTTCTGCAAAGCAGCATGTCAAGAGCTGCACTTGGTAAGCAATAATCTTATGTGTCAGTAAACACTGGGGATGGGCTAGCTGGACAGTAGCTTTTCAGAAAAGGACCTGGGAGCCCTAATAAACAGTAAATCAACCATACGCTCATGGTATCTTTTCTCTTTCTGAAAAAAAGGCAAAACAAAATGAAAGAAAAAAACCAAAACCAAAATCCAAAATCCAAAACCAACCAGTGTGCCTTCATGGTAAAAAAAGACCAACAGTACCCTGCATTACGTTGCATTAGGAAGCACATTCCCATTAAATTATTAATGTGCAAAAGTGTATTACAATCTCACTACATGCATCTAGCACCTCCCTGGGCAACCTGTTCCAGTGTTTTACCATCATCATTATTTCTTCCTTACGTAAAAATTTCTTCTATATATTTAATCTAAATCAACCCTTCTTCAGTTTAAAACCACTGCTCCTTGTTCAAACTCAACAGGCCTTGCTACAAGGTTTGCCCTCATCTTTCTTGTAGGTCTCCTTTAAATATTAAAAGGCCCTGAAAAAGGTCTCCCTTGAGCCCTCTCTTGTCCAGGCTGAACAACCTCAAGTGTCTCAGACTTTTCTTAGAGGTACTCCATCCTATCTATCATCTGCCCTCCTCTGGATTTGCTCCAACAGGTCCATGTCCTTCCCATGCTGAGGACCCCAGTGCTGGATGCAGCACTCCAGATGGGATCTCATCAAAGCAAGGTAGAGGGACAAAGCCACCTTCTTTTCCACACTCCTTTTGGTGCAGCCAAGGATACAATTGGCTTTCTGGGCTGCAAGTGCACATTTTTGGCTCAAGTCCAGCCCCACATCTACCAGTACCCTCAAGCCTTTCTTTGAAGGGCTGCCCTCAATCTGTTCATTTCCACTTACAAAATAAGTGCTAGATGTTAGTATTTTCTCTGTTCCTTATTTGAGTTATGCCACCATGAGACTGTGATCAGCTTTTAAAGGCCATGGTGACTGGGGAATGTTTCTGGTGACTGGAAAAGTCACATCCAACTTGAAGGAGAGGAGAAGGACCAAAGAAATGTCCTTTGTTGGCCCCACATCAGTCCCTATGAAGTCTGTCCATCAAAATCCTCTTTGAATTTATTTCTATGTAAACGAAGTGCAAAATGTGCCTGGGAACCAGACAGAAGGGATTTAACAAGGGCTATCTAACATGGCCAACTTGACTGTTTCCTATTGTAAAATGACAGGATCTGTAGCCAACAGGACATCAGGGGATGTCATTTACTTTGACTTCAGCAAGCCTTTTGGTATGGTTTTATGTAAAATGAGATGAGATATGGCCATGATAAGGCGTTGAAAATTTGACTATATTTTCAGGCTCCAAGGGTTATGATCACCAATTCTATGTCCGAGTTTCAGGCATTTACTAGTATCTGTTGTCCTCAAGAGTCAATACTAGGTCAATATAGAGATACTTCAGTATCTTTATATTACATGGATCTATCTATTTATGAGGACATCTACATATACAGTTATTGATATCATCTATCTCTCTCACTATCTCTTGCTATATATGGCTCCTCCATGAAATTGCTGAAAGCACACTCTGGACTTTTATCCAGGTAGCAGACACAAATATATGTCCACAGATATAGATACGCCTTTACAAATAGACATAGATACAGCAGTCAGCAAAGTGCCCTGGCTGCAAAGGAACCTGACTGTGTACTGTGATGTATGTGTATTTATGTGGTCTCATCTCTATCTGACACTTGGGAGATCTCACCTAGAGTTTTGTGTCCAGGTCTGGGCTTACCAGTACAAAAAATACATCAACATACTGGAGTGAGCCCAACGAATGACCAGTGAGATTGTTTTGTTCTGGAGTAAAGCGCAGCCTGGAGCAAAGCCTGAGAGAGCTGGTTCTTTCATCCTAGAGATGAGACAAGACTAGAGAGGCTCTAACAAGGGATACGTATGGGAAGAGCGTAGAAAAATTGAAACAGAATCTTCTTGAAGATGCATAGCAATATGATGAGAAAAAGAAAACTCATTTCAGGAAAATCTCCATCTGTATGTAAGAGCAAAAAGGTCTTAACTCTGAGGACAATTGAACAGTTGGATAGGCTGCCCAGAGAAGTGAAGGAATTTTTCTTGTTGAAAATATTAATGACTCAGCCAGACAAGGCTAATCTTACTTATGGTCCCCCTCTCAACAGAGAGGTGAAACTGGTGTTATCCAGAAGCTCCCTTTCAAAGTAGACTCACATAGAGGACATAGGATTCTGAGATGAAATATGAGAAATTTCTCTTAAAAATATATAAATAAAAAATTTCTCTATAAGACTGATTAAACACTGGCAAAAATGTCCATAGAGTCTGTGAGATGCGTACAAAACTCAACTGGACAACAACCTAAGAAGGATCTCTAGCAGGACCTGTTTCAATGGGGAGGTTGGACTAAATTACTTCCAGAGCCCTCTTAACTTAAATTGTCTTATGATTCTGATATTACTCACATGATAACCACATATTGTGTTAGTTCCTCTCTGACTTTCCATATTTAGGTTGAAACCAGGCCTATTGAATTTTCTGGACTTTTACACTATATCTATAGCTGTTCATTTCAATGATGTATGAGATAGAAAGGTGACGTACTTCAGAGGCAAAGGCAAACACAAATTAATTTGATATTTCTTCTCCATTACATACAAGCACTAATGTAAAATGATACAATAATTTAGTAATTAATCAGATTATTAAATTAAAAAGTTGAAGACATTTGCTTTCAATCCCTTTCAGTAGAATGTGCCATTAAACTTGACACGTCTTGCATTTTGAACATAAATTGCCAAACAGAACAGAATTAATTGCTCAATTCCTTAATACAGTATACAATCCAAGGTCAATATGCTGCTATGTTTATTCAAAATTTAAAGAATTACATATTCATTGTTGCCTAATGTAAGAGATTCATCATCTTACACTGAAATAGAGAGGGGGAAAGTCAGGTTAAAGTTGAAGGCATTAGTTTAGAAATTTCGAATGAAGCTTTATCTTGTCATCACTTTCAGTTGCTTCCTTTGTAGTCATAGCAGTTTTTTTGGGAGCTGCCTCTTTGTGCTTATACACCACACAGAGTCAAATCAAAAGCAGCACGATTTTTACACATCGTGTTTAGAATGTAGCCCCAGCCATAAAGATGCTGTTGCAAAATTGCACTTATAAGTAATAATGAGTGTTAAATTATTGCAAAAATAAACTGTTTAACTGGCTTAATATCACCCTGTCCAAATGCAAGAGACAAACTCAGAATTATGGTTTTGGGCTTTTTTTCCCATTTTTTCCTCATCCAGAATGTTATATTACAACACCCTGCAGACAGTGAACCCTTTCTTGCTGTGACAAGTTATTGATCTTGTTTTCCTGTGAGAACCCTAACAAGTCAAACTGCAGCCTCCTGAAAGATATAGCTGCAGCTGTACTTTGAAAGGATTTTGAGAAGAAATTTGTCTCCAGTGTTTCGCAGAAAAATGAAATTACATTAGTATAAAAGTGTGCCGTTCTCTCTGGGAAGAGTAAGGATTATCTAAATCTTAGCAAGCCTATGTAGTCTGTCAGTCGTGATAGCAGCTACTCTTCCAAGGGTAATCCTGACATTTTATCCTAAATTCTGAGAAAGAAGGAGAAGGTAAAGAAACAGTGAGAAATTATTTGATTCTGTCAGGGTGAGACAGACTCCTGGTCTAGTAGAAAGTTAAAATTACTCTGAATGCTGCTATGGCCCTCTTTATTCCCTCAGATCACAATCAACTGTAATCAGCAGAGAGAATGTGATAGTATAGTGTAAATGTGATATTAACAGTGAAAGGGAAATTTTATTTGAGCTTCAAGTTGCCTTTTTGGCTGTTAAAAACCTCACAATCCTTGTAGGTAAATTATATAGAGGAACAGTCAAGATGTATTGGCTTTTAAAACTGCTAGTAGGTTATAATTTTCAGTCTACATGTAAAATCTTAAAACTTAGCATAACTGACTTATCTCTATTTAATCATTACAGTAGCAAATAAACTATTATTTTTGCAAATCTGTTGCTAGTGTTCAGCTAAGCATACATATGCTTTGCACAGTTTCTGTCAGATTTTAATTTGTGAGATTAAAGTTCTAATGTTCTGTAGTTGTTATGTTGTTATTATTACTATTATTACAGAGTTACATATTGTCTTGTCTCTACAATGTACTAAAAACATATTTGTAGGTCTTGGAACATTATCAGGTGAGAAAAGGTCCAACTATGAAGCAAAAAGGAACCCAACTATATCTCACAGTTCCTTTTGTGACAACATGCCAGAGATGGATGATACAAACATTTAGAAAGCTTGATATATAGAGATCACAGAAAAGACTGTGAGACAAATATTCTTCACACGATCAACTAAACAATATCCTCTACTTGCCTCTACCTGACTGAACTCAATGATTTTGAAGGCATTGCAACAGTGAAGAATCTCAAGGAAGGATCTGAGGCAGGATAACAAACTTGTGTTTTGCATCTCTAAGAGGCATTGGAGGTGAAAATGCTTACTATTCTCTGGCAGGGAAACCTTCTGCTGTCTTTTAAGGCTGAAGAGGACCTATTTACAAGGGCTTGTATTGATAGGACAAGGGGAAATGGCTGTAAGTGAAGGAAGGTAGGTTTAGGTTAAATATTAGGAAAAAACTCTTTACTGTAAGGATGTTGAGACACTGGAGCAGGATGTTCAGAGAAGTTGTGGATGCCCCAACCCTGGAAGTGTTCCAGGCCAGGTTGAACAGGACTTTGAGCAACCTAGTCTTATGGAAGGTATCCCTTCTCACGGTGGCGGGTTGGGAACTGGATGTTCACTAAGGTGCCTTCCAACACAATCCATTCTATGATTCTGTGCTTCTACAGACACTGTAATTTTGAGTTTTGGACAGCATTTGACTCTATTAATCCACAGTATGTTTCATATTTTCCTACTAGGAACAGATTACAACAAAACATTGTGTTCTAAAGACTAGTTATGTGGACTGTCTCTGCTATAGATACAAAAAACCCTAAAATATTATTTTGTTCACTCAAGTTTCTGGGTTATATGTTCTTATAGTCAAGTGACTGTGTCCATAATTATTGTTTTCCTAAAAATATGATAAACCTAAGAAAAGAAATAGAAGAATAAATATATTTCTAGAGAGAAGAGGATTTTTTATTCTTATCTAAATTGGTAGAAAAGTACTCTAAAAATGGTATTTTTGAATATCTTTTAAATTTTTTGCTGTTTTCTAGGAAGCTGAGTGAGATTAGAGGACACTAGGGCAATTATTCCACGCCCATGTGTAAATCAGAACTGTAGTCAGTTAATGTTCTCAAGTGAGTAAAATAGAGAACTTTTGGGGCATGTGGAAGAGCAAAACTTTATGTACTAGACAGTATATTCACCTTACATTTCACTTGAAATTATATTATCAGATTTAGTCTTTTTGGTACACTTCAGAAAAAGAAGGCATGAGGTTCTAACATGACTAAGAGATCCAGGTGTTTAAAAGTACAAACTTTTCTACAAGAACTCAGGACTGTGAACAAACCAAAGTAGCAGAAATTCTAACCAGTGTGAAAGAGAAGGAGAAAGGGGAAAAGTTGCTAATAATTAAATAAATATTAAGAAAATACCTTCTGAGATTTTAAATGCGTTTACATTGATGAAATACAAATAAAATAGGCGAGGGAAAATTGAAACAATGCTGCACCCTACTTCACAAGCATTCCTGTAATGATAATGCATCTACCATCAAATCACAGAATGTGGGGCTCGTTGATGGCAACAGAGATCTGAATGTTAACAATGGGAACAATGTTAACATAAAGAGGAACATTTGTCATTCTATGATAATCAGACATTTTAGCAGTGCAATAATTAAAGGTACAGAAAAACCCAAAAGAGATTATAAACAGAAAACATTTTTGATAAACTTGAGATTTTGTGCTACCAAGAATTCAAAACTTGAGATCAAACTTGACTAGAAGGATGTAATAGACATTTTTATGTTTTTTCCTTGAAATGGCCATTGTGGAACAAGGGAGAAAAACTCTGAAGAACAGGTGTGCATAATAATATGCTTGTTACCATACACAACGAACAAATGGAAAAAACAGTAATGATGCAAGGGGTCTTACAAATCAATCGATCAAATCAAGTCATCCTGCAGAGTAATTACATGTTCTTTACATTTTTAATTCTTAAAATGCAAACAAAAGCAATTGAAACCAAGGAAGATATTAATTTGAAAAAAAGGAAACATTTTCGTGGATGTAGGGAGTCTGAAAAATATATGGAAAGATGTAAAGGTATGGCAGAAGAATATAGGAAGAGTAGAGATTAATTTTGTTCATTAAACAGGAACAGGCATACTGAAAAAATTGAAGAAAAAGGTCAAAGATTATTATATTTGAATGAAGCACCTGGTATAGAGCTTTGAAAGAGGTGATAATTCATTATTCATTTAGTCATTCTGGATAGTAGTTTGAAACTAATTTATTGACACAGATGTGTCCAGTAGCTGATAATTGCAATCATGTGTTTTGTGTTGTTTGCCAATAACTTTACCCAGCAACTGTCAATCTAGTACATTACTCATACACAATTTTTACCAGACACAGGATTTGCGGTGAGTTATTTGTGAGTAACAGAAGACATGTCTGAAAAACTGTGGAAGTTTGAAAAGGACTGATTTTTGGCCATAACAAGCAGTCTGTGCCATCAGCAATCCAACAATCAGAGGAGCTGAAAAAGATGCACAACTAACCAGATAGCAACCAAGTAAAAAAAAAGTCACAGAACTCCTTTTTATTTATTTTGCTTTTGGATCACACCATTCAATACTTCATTTGTGTAATTAATGAATCGTTAGTACAATTCTAAAATCAAAAGCACTTACAAAAGTGGGGGTTTGCTTGTTTGTTTGTTTGTTTGTTTGTTTGTTTGTTTTTTATGTTCATGCTTATATATCCAGTAGACTGGACAACAGGCGGCAGAAATAGAAGGAATTCTGTTAGGATAAAACAGTGTTGAAATAGCTGATGACACCATGATACACTAACTGAAAAAGAAAGGACAGGTGCTTTTATAGATTCTATACTAGAAATTAGATAACAACCTGGAATAACTCTCATTTGGGAAACAGGAAAAAAACCTCGTTTCCCAATATTTTACAGTTAATAATCAATTATTTAGGCTGGTCATTTGGTAGAGTTGCTAAACCTGAATATCTTGCAAAAATAATAAAATGCTTCCTTTAGGTATGTCTTCTTTAAATAATGAAACAGGCACACTGACTAAGAAATATTGTCATGTAAGTGATAGACATTTTGTTTGCTGCTTAAAACACTTTAATACTAAATATAAAAGAAATATTTTGGATACTAAGAAATGTATCCATGTGTATGAATGTTTATACATATTGAGGATTTTAGTCACAGAGCTACTTGGTTAGATGAACCAGTTAACAGCAATAAATCAATGTCTTGGTCTAATGAACTTAGAGCATCTACATTATTTTAATAACTAAACTTGTGACCCTTCACATGTAAAAGGCTTGCAGCCTTCTGGCAGCAGATTTAGGTAGAGGACCGGATTGGGGTGCAGAAGCACTCAGCTGCTGCCCTCCTGTGCATGAGGAGCCT
The DNA here is from genome assembly GCF_901933205.1 of Camarhynchus parvulus. Taxonomy (NCBI): domain Eukaryota; kingdom Metazoa; phylum Chordata; class Aves; order Passeriformes; family Thraupidae; genus Camarhynchus; species Camarhynchus parvulus. The sequence goes on from NC_044572.1 coordinate 72,932,722, forward strand.
GTCTGGAGGCTGTGTCTGCGCTGCCAGTGCACCTTTGGGCAGCTGCTGTTGCTGGAGCAAGAAGGCCATTAATGAGGCAAGTAGGTCTATAAAAACCAGTTCTTATGAAGCAAAGAACGGTATCAACAGGACAGAACCAGCCAATAAAAAACACAATATCATGTGTTATCCACACTATTTCTCAACTGTCATATTATGTAAACCGATACAGTAATTCTGTGCATAAATGAGCTATCAGATGTAAGGACAGAGAGGATTTGTCCCTGCCGCCTTTCCAAATTGTGGATCTGTGATCTCTCCTCCAGGCTGAACAAGGCCAGGTCCCTCAGCCCCTTCTCACAGAGATGCTCACATATCCCATCCAGCCTGAAATCTTTCTGCTGGACATGGTCCAGCATGTGTTCATTATTTTGCTTGTATTGGCGGAGCTTAAAATTTGGACAAAGAATCCAGATGGGATCTCATGAATGTTTAGCAGAGGGGTATAATCCTTCCTCTTGATGCCCTGGCTGTGTCCCTGTGAATACTGCCCAGGGTACTTTTGGCCATGTCTGCAACTGCATGACCACTTTCCTGGGCTTAACTTTATTCCTCATTCTCTACCTTCTTTCCTCCCTGGTGCAGGGGGACAGGAATGGTGTTTGAGGTCAGTCATTTCACATTGTCTTTTCCTCTCCTTCCTCAGGAAGAGGAGTCCTTCCCCTGCTCTAATGTTGGGTCCCTCCCCACCAGAGACAGTCTTCCATGAAATTCAGTAATGTGAATACTTCCCACAGGCTACAGTTGTTCATGAACTGCTCCAGCGTGTGTCTCCCTGGGATCAAAAGTCTTGTCAGAAAACCTACTCTGGTGTGAGCTCTTCTCTTCATGGTTCCACAGGTCCTGCCAGGAGCCTACTCTTGCATGGGTTTCTGCCATGTTCACAGTATCCTTAGTCATCCACTTGCTCCAGTGCAGGGCTCTCCATGGGCTGCAGGAGGATCTCTGCTCCACTGTGGACCTTCATGGGCTGCAGGGGGACAGCCTCTCTGACCATGGTCTTCACTCAAGCTGGAGAGAAACCTTTGCTCCAGAACCTGGAGCACCTCCTCCCCCTCCTTCTTCAATGACCTTGGTGTCTGCAGAGTTGTTTCAGGTTTTCTGACTCTCTTCTCTGGCTACCATTTGCTTTTTCACAATAAACCTGTTTTCCTTCTTAAATGTGTTGTCACAGAGGCGTTACTATTGTCACTGATGGGCTCGGTCTTGACCAGCAGCAGATCTGTCTTGGAGATGGCTGACGTCGGCTCTATCAGGCAAATAGGAAGTTTCTAGCTTCTCTTTCATCATGATCTTCTCAAGTATAAAAAGTAAATTTTCATGTCCTGACACTATGTTTCTTTGAAATCTGTTGTGGCTTGCCTAATCCTAGTGTCAAGATCCCAGTTATTTATCATCTGCTGTCTCTCTCCCCCTCTGTCTCATATATATATTAGTAGAAAATATATCCAACTATGGATAGGTCCTTTATAACAATGATTTTAAAACTGAAAAATCACGATTTTCATTTCAATAGTACTCAACATGGTCCTAAACTTGTAATGGCACAATTCAATCAAATTATGATCCACACTCCACAGGAACATTTAAAGTTTCTCAAGTGCAATTATCTGGTACCTCTACAATTGCCTGTATTTTTCAGGCACCTGAATTGCTTCTCATAATCACTTTGCTTATTTTTCTGTAGTGTATTACCCAGCAGTGGAAAACATATCTAACTTTGACTAATATTACCGGAATTTCTAAAAAGAATCCTCCTTTTCTTTAAAAATTGTTCTCTAAAAAGTCTTTATCAGAATAATGAATGCAGGCTTTTTTTTTTCTGCTGATATTTCTTCAGTAATGTTCCATCATTCCTCCCTGCTTCCACATTGCTTTAAATTTATTCTTAGAATAATGTCTCTTCATCTACATTTTCTCCAAATGCCTTGTGGATCCCAACATGGCAAGCCTGCAGTGTGACAAAGCTATACTCTTGAGCCCTAGCTGATGAACAGATGGGCAGAGAAGAGATGATTTCTCTGGCTTCTCTCACAATCTCCAGAGATACTCCCTCCCTGACTTCCTTCTGCTATTTCTCCTTCTCTGCGGATGGAAGTGTCACTCAGCAATACCACATACAATTGCTGTGAAGACACCAAGTTCTAAATAGTCTGAGTTCAGAAGACAAAGACAGAATAGTAAGCAGTACCTAGAAGCCTGCATATAAGTACAGATTACAAACCAAAGTGGAAAGGTTAGCTTAAGTTTCACACAGATTATATCCATGATCCAGGAGATGTGTTCTCAACAAAGATATATTCCCCGGAGCAATCTTTAGTTGAGATATTTTGGTCAACTATATATTAAAAATAGGATGCCATTGAGTCACTCGCCCAAAACTAGGAATCTAGGCAGATTTTCCCAGCACAAACTGAAATCTCTCTGTAGTTTGTGATACATAATTAGAATCAATGAATTCTTAAACTCAGGGATTTCTAGCTGTTTAAATAGAAAATAGACTAATGACTTAGGAGAAGTCACTCAGCAGAGAGTAAAAGGTCATTTGAATGGAACTAGCTTAGAACTAGGTGGCAAAAACTCAACAAGTTCCTGTGGGACACAAATAGTTTCACCAGAATAATGAAGAAAGTTTTTGTTGTTCCACATAAGTCTGCTTCAATGCTCTCTGTTCATGAATAAAAATGTAGGTGGTGTAACACTTGTTCTTTGTTCATTGGTTTCATACACATAGAAGAAAAAGAACCCAAAACAAACCAGAAACAAAAGAAAAAACTCCACCTCCTCTCCACAACAGAAAAAAAAAGATAAATAACAAAACACGGTGGAATCTGGAATGCTTGGAATCAGAAGAAATGTTATCTCTTTTTTGAGAACATATCACTGAATATATGCATGGTAACCATAATGAATATGTGAATAATATGTAAGTTTTGAAAACTTTTTCTTTTGTTGCAAATGTAATTTTCTATTTTATCTCGCGCACTGTTTGGAATTAAGCATTGAAGACAACACTGTGCAGAGAATTTTTTCAGAGAAGAACTTTTAGAAATAAATGACCATTTGAAATGAATGCTAAATGGCAGGCTTGAATGCAAACAAAAATTAAGAAATTATCTTGGATTCAGGAGATATTACATAGCTGTACATACATATTTCATCAGGAATAGTTCCAAGATACCTTTTTGTGTGTGTATTTTTGTTACCATAGTAACAATATTACTTTCGTTAACAAGAAAATGTTGAAAACTTCTACATTGGCTTGAATGGCCAGACTCCTTAGAGACAATTTCTAAATTGGAATATCACCTCTAAAAAGTATTTTGTGGTCCTTCTATGAAACATTTTTGGTAATTGTATTTTACAGACTTTATTTTAATTGCATAGATTTTTTTTGTTCAATCATATTTTAAATCCATGTTGCTAGAACACGAACTGTGTTGCATTAGATTAGACTGCTTGATAGAAAATCTGAAAATAAACAAAAGGAAAAAAATTAAACCAACTGTTGATATTTGTGTAATAGATCTCAATTTGGATCCAGTTCTGAGGCTTGTGCACATATGTATTCTGGTCTGATATCTTTCCAAAAAGAAATATAATAAAAATCAAGACTCATAATCTCCTACAAAGAGAAAATGCAGAGTGGTTATGTTGGACAAATTAAAAAAAATTGACTTCTATATAAGTCTTCCTGGCCTATTGTGTTCTTGCTGGCAAATCCTTGCTACTGCCTTTAACTTTTTAATTTAGCACAAAACATTAACAGTTCCCCTGTTTCCAAGGAATCTTGCATTTCAGTTAGTTGAGACATGCCACTGATTCTTGCTACTTTCTGTAATCCCTCTCTTCTACCTGACATCCTGCTTCTTTCCATGTTTCTTTCAGTGCTGTCTTCTCTCTGCCATATCCTGCAAGGTCTAGGAACATTTCTTGTCCTGCATTTGCTCAGTTGTTAGCAAGCAAAGCAAAAATATCTCTGTCTCCAGAGAATTCCCCCAGAGCAGCAATTGTATTGTAAGGAACAGCATGAAGCTGAAAACAGATCAACCTTACAGAATTTCACACTCCTATACATCTGACCAGAGGCATATGTTCACTCAACTTGAATGTCACTATTTGCACAAGCTCATGTAGAAGTCATGAACATAACTCTGCTCCAACAAGGACAAGAAAGAATTTTTTGGATTAGCTTACTGAAACTTCACCCATCCCCTCTCACTGTCTATAAGCCTCTCCTTACATCATCCCTCCTTGTATGTTATTCCTGCTGTACCTGATTATTTTCTTGAGTTCCTGAACTGAACATATTGTTTATACGGTTTGCTCCTCAGCAAGTTGGCTGATGACACAAAGCTGGGAGGAGAGATGGGCAGAGCTTGACTATCTGAACTTAAACAAAGGCAGTTGCAGAGTCCTGAACTTGGGGTAGAATAATTCTGTACAGCAACACAGGCTAGGCGAAGGCATGTGTTGGAAAGGTGCTTGGCAGAGAAAGACCCGGGGTTCTGGTGGACAACAAGTTGTCCATGAGCCTTCTTGTGGCCAAGAAGGTCAAAGGTATCCTGGGGTACATTGGGAAGAACATTGTTGCCAGCAAGGAAAGTGATCCTGCTCCTCTGCTCAGCCCTGGTGAGGCCACATCTGGAGTCACCTGTCCAGTTGTGGGCTCTGCAGTACAAGAGAGACATGAGGCTCCTGGAATTGGTCCAATGGAGGGCTGTGAAGATGATCAAGGGACATCTGTTTTATGAGGAACCAGTGAGGGAACTGTGTCTGTTCAGCCTCGAGAAGAGACAGCTGGGAAGGGACCATCTCTGGAAGTATCTGAAGAAAGAGTGTCACACCAGATTGAGGGAACTGGGTGTGTTTAGTCTAGAGAAGAGCAGGGGGGAGGGGGTAGCCTTATCAATACATATAAATATGTATGAGAGGGGACCTTATCAATACATACAAATATCACAAAGATGTTTGTCAAGCGGAGGGTGCCAGACTCTTTTCAGCGGTGCCCAGTGATGGGACAAGGAGCAAGGTCCATAAACTAAAATACAAAAAGTTCCACCCAAATGTCAGGAAGAACTTCTTTACATTGAGGGTGGAAGAACAGTGGAACTGACTGCCTAGGCAGATCGTGGAATCTCTCTCTCTGGAGACATTCAAAACTAACTTGGATATGCTCCTATCTAATCTGCTTAAGCTGACCAGGCCTTGGCAGAGGGGCTGGACTAGATGATCTCCAGAGGTCCCTTCCAACCTAAACTAATCTGTGACTCTGTGATTCTGTGAAGAGGATGGAGCCAGACTCTTCTTGTAGTGCAAAACAGTAGAACAAGAGGCACATGCAGGCAGAAACTGATGCACAGGAAGTTCCACCTGAATAGGAAGAACTTCCCTGTACATGTGACAGAGCACTGGAACACATTGCCCAGAATGGTTGTGAACTCTCTGTCGTAAATTATAAGAATTGTACAGTGTTGCTTTAAGATAGAGAAGAATTGTTGAGGCAGGTTGAGAAAAACCTGAGCAGAGCCCGTTGCTGATCTTGTACCTGCTTGAGCAAGGGCTGACAAGTGAGTGGTGTCTGGGGTGAAGCAGAGGCCTCAAAACCCAGTGTTGTTTCAGTGAGGCACAGAAGAGCACCCATATACCTGTACCAGCCATTAGACTCACTCCCTGCGCTGTGCTAAAAAAGTTTTGCTAAAAATCTTGTTCCTTAAGGAAAAAAGGAAGCACACCAAGACTCTCCAGTGAAGGTCAGACAGCCTTTACTGCTGCTTCTGTGCCTGAGGAAAGACCAAAGTGTTTACTGTACATCTTATCAACTATAAATTCTCACCAAAAGTAACTAAGACCCTCATTAAGCTCCATTGATATATTAACTTATTCATTCCTCAGGATGCAAACAAGGGAGAATGTGGGACCTGTAATTAATTTATGACTAAAATCACCAAACCTCATCTAGATATTCAGTTGTTTCATCCCACTGGGATGGACCAAAATTCATATATAAGAGTAGAGCTTTGGGGCAGAAGGGGTTGGAGAAGAAAAGCATTTATGTCTGCTTGGAATCAGCGGATGGACTATGTCTCTCCTCCTTTCCCAACAACTTCTCCTGAAGCCTTCAGGGAACTTCACACCTCCAACTGTTTTGAAGAACACCTGGGAATATTTATTTACATATATATTTATAAATATCTCACTCTTAGATATGTCTTGCTACACTTCCTGTCACAACATGTGTAGCACTGTAGTTAGTGCATTTATCATGGGCAATCCTGAACCTGTTTTCCTATTCTTTCAACAAATCATATCCACCATGAATCTGAACTGTTCAAGCTCTTATTGAATGTGATCAGACCTGACTGAAAAATTGCATTATTTGTGCACCTGTGCTCGCACAAGGTCCTTTGAACATGACCAGATTTATAGTGGTGAATTGGGTATAATCAGGAATTAAACCAGGCCACACTCAGCTCCTCTGATCTCTGGGGACCTGCTGGAATACATGTGGCTTTATTTTCTGCTAAATTCCTATAAGCTTAATGCAACAGTCTCTCTCAGTGGAGATATTCAAAAGCCATCTGGACACAGTCCTGAGTAACATGCTCTAGGGAACTCTGCTTGGCCTGAGAGGCAGGGCTAGAAAACTTCCAGTGGTCTTTTCCAACCTTAAACATCATGGTATTCTGTGAATTATACTAAAAGGAAGCTACTACAAGGTTAAAGTGAACAACAAATAAAGACCTCAGCCCAACCAATTAAAAAAGAAAACACCTTAGTTACAACTGATGAGTCATTACCATTTTTGGTTATATGGAAGAAACCATTAAAAAGCCATCTTACCAAATAGCCAGAGTTAAAGAATGGTACTACTGTGGAAACACAGGAGGAGAGTAAATCTGCCTGTGACAGGATAGACAAGCATACTGTGAAGAACGTAGCTTCAGCTGGATGTGGAAAGATTTTAGTTCAGGTAGCCCACAAGAGGCAATGATCTTCTTTCTGAGGGAAAAGTGGGAGGACTGTGATAGAAAGAGAAAAAGAGAGAAAGTTAACTTTTATCGCTGAGCATATGACTTAAATGTGTTGGGCTCTTAAGGCTGCAAGGCATGGCAAAGACTGTTTTTACATTGTGATGCCTTTTCTCTGCTGCCTATTGAAGTCCATATTTTCACTGATGGTATGTGTGACATGTGCTACCACATTTTAAATGGGTAGTATTCATGTGCTGTAAATCTATGCTCTAGCCCAACTAAGTGTCTGAGACACTTCAGGAGGAACATGGCTGTGGCTATGCATGTTATAAAAGCAACAGTAGAATGAAGCTCAAAAAGAAAAAAAAAATAGATCAAAAACCCTTTTATTATGGTACAAAGGTGCAGGACTGATTACATCTCAGCTAATGCAAATATTCTCCTGGAATATTTTATTTTTCTAAAACATAAAAAAGCAGATTAAATTCATATGCAAAAAATCATAAAATTATTTTCATAGACTAAAATTGTCAGTTAAATAAAAAAAGTTACATGGTCATGCTTATTCTAAATGAGCTACGCAAACTGCATAGGCAAGTCACTTTTTTGTCAGACATAGGGGAAGACAACATCAGATGAAAGTGTTTCAGGCTGGAAGTGCTGCTATTAACCAGAAAGAGAAAACATAAACACATGAAAAATATCACACAGCAACTCTGTGTAAACTCTCTGAATCATGGCACATCACTGAAATAATGAAAACAATTTCTTGAGATATTACAACAGCATCTCTAGAGTATCTCAATGCCATTTATCCATTACAGTCTAGGCACAAAATCCCATGACATCCTGAAACACGAATAATTCCCATCCTAGGTAGTTGAGTCCAGGTGAGTTACAGCAGTTCAGATGAGCTGAACTAGTAAGAAAAGCAATTACACTTGAAGCCCATACATGATACGATGAACATTACATAGCCCCCTATGTTGTTCTTTTTGGTCTTCATAAAGAGTCCACACTGATTTCAAGTAATAATACTGTTCCTATGCCACAATTCACTACTAATAAATGATTTTTAAAGGACTTTACCTAAATTTAGTTTCTGTATTATGATTTTAAAGTCATTTTAAGAGTACTTCTGTGACATAATATTTTGGAGTCTTTTAAACCTATAAGAAATTTAATTGTTCACCTATAATTTTTTGCTTGTTGGGTCACTTGTCAATCTTCCCTTTATTGTCTAAGCTCTTGATGAAATAGCAATGACTTATTTTTTTAGTATTTATTCATTCTGTTTTCTGTCTAAATTGAAAGCTCTTTCTTGCTATTAATCACCACTTACAGGTTGGGAGGTTTTTTCACTACTCTTACAAAGCAATAACTCACACTTTGAGATCAATGGGACTACTCGTGTGAGCAATTGCATCCCGGTTGGGAGTAAAGCTGCACCATTTATTTCTTAAAGTGCAATAGAAGTCATAAACAGTGCTTTTGCTCTCCACAAAATTTGTTTCATTGGAGAAGTCAAAAGCTACAGCGTAAACAGGAATTAGCCGTTTCATTGCTCTTAAATCCAAACTATTCTCAGAGCAGAGACAGGCTGTACAATGAATTATGAGAACATGCTTCCTTTGTGCACTGTGTCCTCTTCTACTGTCAATGTCTAAAACAAAATTGGGGGTGCACTTTTTGGTCTTGTACTGTTCTATTAAATTTAATGGAATGTTAAAATTTATTCTGTTCATCGGAATCAGCAGAGGGCTTTCTCCCTGCATACCTTGTAAAATTCACAAAGTGAATTTGATGAATAGCAGGCTAATATTAGTAATGTGATGATGGAAAATTGACATTAAAACATACAGAATTACAGACAGCAGGAGTTAAAGGAATAGTTTTCCTTAATTTTTCTGTAAGAATTATAATGTTACAGAAGACAACTATCAATAAAAATGGAAAGTGCTTTCTGAGAGTGTAATAAAATAACATTTTACAACAGCAGTATGGACATATGAACAGTTTCCTGGGCAGTTTTATAATATAATCACAATTGGGTGATTAAAATATTATTTGAAACTGTAGGTTTTCAGGTTGAAGAGGAATAATTTCCAATGAGAGCCACCTGTATCAAAAGGCTAGTAGGATGTAAAGAAGCAAAATGAGCCTAAATGATGGTGAGTATATGCATGTGATAAATGTTCAGTCTTCATATCTATACTCTAACAGACTGGGTTGAGAGAGGATAACATAATTTTTATAAGTACACAAGGGAATAACAGTGAAGACGTTACAGGAAAATAAGAATTTGAGTAAATTGGCCTGTGGGTTAAGGATAAAATTGAATAATTTGCATCTAGGAAAGTGAATATGCACTCTGGAAGAAGAGCAGTGGTGTCTGGTGGTGGTGGTGTCTGGTGTCTGCATAGACACCCAGAATTTGGCAGACAAATGCTGTACCAAGATTGGTGCTGTAAGACATACAAGGCTGAGAAATAGTCTGGAAATCAGAAGAGAAGTTTCAGAACAGCCATTCTCTAAGTGCAATGGTGTAAGAAAATCTAAGCAGTTTTAAGACAACACTCTGTGAAAAAGTGCTATATGAGGGAGTTGCATTACAGTCAAAAAACTCATTATGATTTAAAGCAGATGCACAATGTCTATAGACCTAAAGCATTGTCCACTTAAAGTCTTTACAGAAAAAAAATAGGTTTTATTATTCCAGCTACAACACTAGTGTCACATTCTAAAATAATGAGGAAAAATGTAATTAAAAATAAACTTTAAACCCTGGCATGCAAACATATTTCAAGTTTCTGCCCATTTTCCTTGGAGGTGTTCTCATTCTTCCAGGGAACTGTGTGGGTTGTTCAAGTCCTGAACTCTTCTTGAACAGCTTCTTGCTGGTGCTGGTCGTCCCTTCCTTCTTTGTCTGCTTCTACTTTTATTTACACATTTTCTTAATGCTTTCTTCTTCCCTGGTTGCTACCTTACAGTTTGAAAGTAGGACACTAGCCTTCCCAGACTAGACATAAAAGCATAGCATTCGTTCTACAATAACTACTGAGGTTGATCAGATCTTCAAAATATACATGGTAGTCGCAGAGTGACATAAAAGCAAGTTAAGTGATAACAAGTTTGTGATTAGACAGTTGTTATCACGGCCAAAACAAGGAAAAAACCTCTGCAGCCCAAGACAGGGCAAGACAAACCTGAAAACTCCAGAGTATAGGTTTAATACAAATACTATGGTCTAAAGGCAAAACCATTTTCCTTGCAGTAATAGGAGACTGAATTCCCTGTATGAAACAGGTGGATCTAGCTTTATCCTTGTGCATGGAGACACATCCGGTTTACCAACATAAATGAAATATTTGTATTTTGTGAGATATAGACTGCTGTATGTGTGAGAAATAATGAACAAAACCGCCTAGATTCTCTATGTTGATCTTATGTATTTATACATATGATCACTTTTAGCCCTTCTTTGTCCCATCACCACAATAAAAAACAAAATTTTAGTTTGCTGGTTATAGAAGGTGTGATTGTCCACTTTCATAAATAGAAAAAACCTTGAAAAATACACACACTAAGCAGACTAACATGCAAGGTTTTAATTCCTTTGAAGGGATGTGTATCTGCCTGTATCATAAGAATTTCTACACTTCTGTCAAAAGTCCATCTAATGACATCCCCTCTTCAAGAGTAGGCAACATTTCATGTTTTCAGTAAACACCTCTCTGTTTCTTTCTCTGTCTGTGTAGATTCAGCCTTTATTTTAGAAATACCACAACCTTTCCCAACAGAAGGATGCAGAGGAAAATTCTGTACCTTATCTCTAACAAAAGAACTGAAGCATCATAAAATAAAATGTCTGATAGGTATTTGTTTTGATTCTGCCCCTAGCCCAAAGTGGTTGTCTAAAAGCTAAAGAAATGCAGAAATCTCATTGTATTCCAATTTCAGATAAAGCCACATCTCAAAATAACGTGTGGCACAGACAGCATCCAAGAAACATTTCAAAGCAAGCTTCAAAACCTTATCACTTTAAAATTGGATGGCCAGTTTTAGTTGATTCTGCAGAGTTTGTTGCACTTTGAGTAAGAGAATTTTCTATTTCATATTTTGGAAGGGATTAAAATAAATAGTATGAATTAAAACCAGAAATATTGAATTAAAAAATGGTGATTTACAAACTGGGGCTTTTTCCCATTCTCTTATGCATTTCTAAGGCATTCTATGCCAATATAGAATAAAAAGGAAACAACATAGGGTAAAAAAGAAATAACATAGGATTAAAAAAACCCATAAAAATAAAACAGCTTTTTAGATTCAGGTAGTTCAAAATAATTGCAGCAAGAAATAGATAGTAGTGAAAATATTTCTGTCAATGTGTGTAGGATTTGTATTATTATTTTTGATTTTGAGAAGGTTATCATCAACAAATGCAAAATTTTCAAACTAAGGAATCGTCCCCAGAATGATTTGTTCCAAGTGAGTCAGCCCCTGGAAACACATCATACTGTAGTGCTAGGTAAATTGCCACCAGAGAATGCCAGAGATTGAATCAACATGGCAAATATGTGAAGTTTTTCAAATGCTGAAAAGTATGTTGATGAAGGGTAATAAAAGCATTCTTATATTCTGAGGAGAGAATTATATAAGCTCCAGAAAGTTTTATTCATCCTCTACAAAATATCAAAATATGATGAAGAATAAATGTAGTCTCTTGAAAGATTTAAACAAGAAAAACTGCCTGTCAATCTTATTTGAGAAAAGAATACTGAAAGTGGGAGGAATTAGGAATATTTATAATACAGACTTTTCTAAAGTTACTGTTTAAGAAGCTAGTGCCCAAATGAAGAGAGATATCTAAACATTTCAAGGCAGAAACTTCTGCAAAGATACATAAAAAATGTCAGATCTGAGGTAAAGAGAGGGAAAGAAAAAGAGAAAAGAAGAATTTGCTGGACAAAAATTAGGGCTGTAATTTTAACTAATATTCAAAAATTTGGAGGTTATGTAATATTTTTGGAAACTAGTCATTTATTAAACATGTCTTCTTTCTGTGTTTCTCTTTCTTCTCATTTTTTTCTGCTCTACAGAATTCCTTGAATATGGCAAGAAGTCTGGTAGCACCAAAGCTTTTATTCTGTTGTAGAGTAACATGGGCAGAACAAAGAAAGAGAAAAATAAACTACAATTAAGGACTGATGACAAAATGCTTCTATAAATCTTACTCAAAGGAAAACATTTTGGTGCTTCTGCACCTTTGGTTAATGGCTGTGAGAGGGAAAAAAGCAGAATGAATGGCAACACAGGGTGGGGGGCAAGGTACACCATCCAGGTCAGCATGAATACAAGCACAAGAATGTCATGGAAATGTCAATATCCATTGTCTGGCGTGATTTGCATCCCACGCTGCGATAGCGTCACTGTGGCACCCATCAGAAATGCCACAACATTGAAAAGATCTCCCAAACTGCAGCAAGGAATTTGTTTTTTTCTTGGAATACATTCTGTGTAGACAAGCTTATTTTCATGAGTTCATTTATTTTTGAGACATTTGTGCTGACTATAAAATCAACAAAATGCCTTTAAGGCATTTCGTATGTCAGTGTCTGTTACATACCTTGTGAGTCTTTATGAAGTGATAAGTTCTGAATATTTCAACGAGAGGAAACCAATTAAAATAATCATTAAAATTTGAGACACAATATTGTAACACGTGAACAACTAATTAACAATTAATTTTTCAATGGATCTTTTTTCTAAGTGCTCTTTTTTTTGTACAAAATAAGTTATTCTCAGCCATTAAAGGTCAAAGACAAAATTTTGTTTTAAAAGGAAATGTATTTAGCTAAGGTTTCAATAAAATCTTATGTTGCATCAATTAGATCTGAAATTTGTGACTAGGTGAGTCTGCAGCCAGAAATTTGCTCTACTTAGTATGGACAAATGCTAAGAAAAACCTTTTATTTTCTTGTAATATAGCATCAACCTAAGACAAGGAATGATAAAAATGAGTTCATATAATATGAAAGAGAAAATGCATAAACTTTGATAACTGAAAATAGTTTTGAAAGTGTAAAAATTATTTTAAAACACTGTGTGAAATTCCAGTGAGGAAAATGGTTCAGATTTCACTTTTTCCCCCATTGTATACATTTAGTTGGTAGCTCAAAACATGGCTGGTCCATGATAGACATACTACTATCTCTGAGACTCAGATAGGTCTTCCTACATTTGCACCATTCTCTACATACTTTTACTAGTAACAGTTACTTTAAAAGGTAGCCAGTTAAATATCTGTTTTTTTAAAGAAGAAATGTGAGGATAGGGCTGGTAAAAGTGACAAAGAAGGAAGCTTGCTGAATCTCTGGGATGACAGAGCTTTGCAAGGTGAGGACAAAAATACATAGAGTGAAGTACAGCAATCTGATGGTGAGGTTTAGATGTAACAGAGATGCAAACTTGAAGGAGCAAAGGAACCAGAGAGGGGTCCCTATGTCCCATAGGGACATAGCCCATATGTAACTTGCAGAGACAAGCCAGAGAATGGGAAACTGAAGGAACTTTGAAGTTTCACACCTGATGGATGCCCTAAAAGTATGAAGATTAATAGGCAGCAGACTATGCTAATACTAAAGGTATTATTATGCATGTAAATGCATATATATTTCTTTGCTTCTTGTTTGCATGTCTATTATCACATTAGATACATAAATATATATTTATAATATAATTTAAGAAAGCTGCGTGCATATAAAAATACATAAATTGATAAATAGTTTAAATATTTGTTTACTTTACTTCAATAACTTTTTTTTGTGTTAGCTTGAAAAAGACCATATATTTGGCTCTTCTGAGTGCTCATCCTAAATATAGATAATGTTGCAGAGGATTTTCTATTCTAATGCACCATATAAATAAGAACTTTTTCTGTGGTGGGAGGGATGCAGCAGTGCAACCTCTCTGGAGAAAAACTCCAAATATTTTTTTGCTGGTGTCAGCTCCTTTAAAACCTATAGAAAAAAAAAGTAACCATTTTCTCACCAACTACCATTTTCAAAATACTATTTTCTAAACTAATGTGCTTCTTATTTTCCAAAATAAAAGGGACATAGTTGTTACTGACAAAAAAAAGAGATAAATAGAGGCAAATATTAAATAGCTATTGTTAAATCAAAAGATTATAATATCCTTCACTGTTCAAAAGCAGAAGGATATAAAAAAAAAGGAAATTTCAGGAAGAATAGGCCTTTAGGCAGACTGGTGCTTCTAACATTCAGATGAAAACACATTTTGGTTAAATTCTGCCTATTTAAGTATCGGTTTGTGCATGCAAACTCAGTACTCAGGAATCAGTAGTATTTGCAATTGTTGCCAAATTAGCTGTGTGCTTAAAACACATGAAAATTCTCTCTTTGCAGGAGTAAGTATGCAATAGCTGTGAAGCACAGTAAAAAATTAGAGCTAAATTTCATTCCCAGAGATGCAAATACAAGTTTAATAAATTGCTATTAGCAGCAAACAACCACCCTGGTAGAAATCCTTCTGCTGATATCCATGAGAGTTCAAACAGAACTCTCTCCATTAGAGTTTTCATATTATCACAAAATTTTGCTAGTCATACATGAGCAATTTCTAGGAAGACTATCGAGTCTTCTATGGTTTATTTTAATTTTTAAGAGGAGAAAGGTTATATTCCAGAGATTTGCACATATGCAGCAATTGAAGTTCAAGATCTTTAGTGTCATTGATACAATGTAGAAGATTGAGGTAAGGACATCATTAACACTGAGGAAAAAGATTAACTTCTTGCTGCTAAATGCTGTTTATTTCTGGTTGCTTTTTCTTGTTTTACACTCTACCTTTTTTTTGAGATGGTGAACTTTACAATCATGAGGCATTTAATCATTGTCAGGACACATTAAGCATGGGCTGCTCCTAGAAGACGGGGAGCCAGGAGTCCAGGGTGATCCCAGGGAATCCAGTGCTCTCACTGGCAGGCACTGTCCCTCAGGTCTGACCACAGTCATGGACAGAGCCATGGCTGAAATGGGATCTTACCAACAGCTCCAGGCATGGAAAGTGACCTACCAGGCTTCATCAAGCAGCAGGGGACCAGGACAGGGCTGGAGACGGCTGCAGCCAGGGTCAGAGTCCTGTGCAGGGCAGAGGGACGTAGGTGGCACTTAGCCCAGGCACTCCTACTGCATCACTGGTGTGGGGGAACAGCCCAAGCTGAAACGGGGCTCCTCATGGAGGGGACAGAGTTCTCAGAGATTGCTGGGCAGGGACAGAAAGGGCTAGTATCTCTCCCAGAGCCCTGACAATACCCTTCAAAGTGATGGGCTCACCTTTTCTTCTACTTAAAATGCGGTTTATATGACTTTCCATATTACCACTCCTGGGTGGAAGGAATTTGCCATTTCTATTCCAAAACTAGGCAGCTATTTGCTATGAACAGGTCATACAGATAGATCAGCTACTGACAGGGGTGGTACAGAGCAATTGCAGTTACAGCCAGTTTCCTCTGTTCTTCCTTTCTTTATTTTTACCTGGACACTTACTCTGAATGTGAGAAGACCAGATAGTTGTGAATAGAAGTTTATTATTTCCAGTTCCTCATGGTAAGTGAACCATCACTGGAAATCAGAGCCTGTAGATTGTGACAGAAGTGTCTGTGAACATGTAGCATAAATGGGGGTTGAAGTGAGCATGAAGAGCAAAGGTATCACTGCAGGACTAGGAAGAACCTTTCATGGCAATTTTGCTTTATGAATTTAAAACTTTTTGCCTACAGAGGTTTAGCTATGCAAGAAAATATTGACATAGGGGTATAGTTTGAACTGCACATAATCCACTGTAGAAGCAGATTAAGCTAAATTGTAAATAAAGATATTTGTCCTTGAGAAAATGTGTTCACATTGGGAATTGCACTGCAAAGCTAATAGTACAGATTGGATACAGTTGAAGACATTGTTTAGGCTACAGCTCAAGCAATTACTTTAGTGAATATCTGAATGTAGAAAAGCCCTTCATGAAGCACAGCTTAGGAAAGAAAATAAACAGGACAAAACCAAAATTAAAATAAAGTATATCAGAAATAAACTTGCAACGATATACCATAATGGTTGCATAGAGATTTTCTTTGTTCTGAGCTGCATTTTCTTTGCCAAGCAGACCAGACAGCACAGCACATCATCTGGCAGACTACTGAGAAACTAGTGTGTTAGCTCAGAGCAAAATTATTGTTAGACTTGATCAGCTTGGACAGTGGGTAGGATAAAATATAAATTCAAAAATATATGCCTATGTGGGCAATACTCAGTTGCACAAGAACTACGGCTAGTAGCAGTGAACCCAAGAACACAAAGAGGGGCAGAACACCCTACAAATACTTAAAGAAGCTCACATAGAAATGTCTCCTGCTCTCCCGTTCTGAAAGCACAGTTTTCTCCCTCACTCATAACTATTCCAGTATATGAAAGACAATGCTAAGGTGACATATCTGTAGTATACTACTAGAATATTGCCTCTTTTTAGAAGTGTTCACCATCTGTATAGGGATTCTGCAATATTCAGCATTTACACTAAACAGATCGGGGCTGTGGTATGTAGGTTGAGGGTAGGAAGAACCCTTCTCTGTTTTCTCCCCGACTTCTACATGAAGATTTTGAATCCTATTGGATTACTTCTGTGGGATTCTCCACTAATGCTACACACACTACTTGAAAATGAATATACTCGCATACCTTCAAAATGGCATCTATGTTGCAGAAAGATTAGTAAAATGGTTGAAATAATTGTCAGTGTTTTTAATATTAAAACTATAAGAGAGTAAAACATCAGTGGATATTTATAAAACAGAAGGAAAACATGAGTGAGAAGAAAAGGAGCAGAAGATTTCTTTTTTCACAATATATTGCGTCACAAAACACAAAACCCTGTACCACTACATAAAATTGCAGGGTCTGAGCTAGAAGTTAATCTTGGCACATGTGAATGTTGGTGAGAGGAGAGACAAATGAGTAAGCACATGTAAAACTAAGCAAAGATTTATATTTTTTTTTTATTTGAGCTAAACCTTAGATGACTTTGTAGGGTAATATGAGTGTAAATCACTAGTGATCGATGGAGTTACTTTGGCATAAAATTGCTTCAAAATCAGAACTGAGCACAAGATGTTTATATACCATTAATTTATAAAACAACAACCATCTCCTCTTTTAGGTGTGAAATGTTTACCTGAAAGCTGTCTGAAATTTTGCCAACTATTTGATTCATCTTATTTAACATACACTTTTTTAAAAGATACACCTACAAGACTCAAGCAGCTCTGACATCTGCACGAGCAAGCTGTACTGCTTGTGTGAGGGAGGCAGGCTGACATTGATAGGGCTCAGGAAGGACTGATCCTTTCAAAAACATCAGTATTTCAAAGCCTCCACCTTATTTGCCATGCACACATAAACCAGAAAACAGCATTTCCTCCCCTCTGTACTATTTCCAGACTGTAAAAAAAAATGTATGAATTTACCAAAGTGACCTAGAGTAACACCCCAGATGGTTAGGGTCATTACATAAAGAGTATAACTGAGTGGGCTCTCTGTGTGCATGAATTTAATGAAACTTCATGCTGGATTCACCTCAATTATTTTCATAACAGAAATAAATCAGGCTATGTTTTGTAGAAAAAAATTCAAGGCCAGCCAAGATTCTACTGAAAGTTACATCTTTATGTCTCTAACGAATTAACTTATATTTTCTGTTCTTAAAGCAACAAGTGGAATTGCGTCAAATTGGCAGCTTTTCTATGCTTATTCTTAATTTTTACTTTTAGATTCTTTTGTGCCACAAAAACTTTTGGTCTACTTTCTTAGGACCTTATATTTACCTGTGAAAGACATTTTACAGGCACTCTGCAGCGTGGCTGGGAGGAACCCTTTTCCCCTTTGCAGCCATTGCAAGTGGCAAAATAAAGAGACTGGAATTGAACCTATGACCTGGATGATAAAGTCTTATTTGCATAGTACGTAGAAAAGTTTTAGAGAGACATAGAAGAAGGCTTTAAATATTTAGTGTTCTTAAGGATCATTCTGAATGATCCTTTGTAATTTTTATGTTACAAAGGCTCTTACATATGATTTTTCGTCACTGATCATAACTACCATAAAAGTCATTCATGTCACTTAGAATTATGGAATTCAATGCTTTGCTTAATGTCTAAATAGACACAGTAGTGGAGACGGGGAAAAAAATCCACAGAGAGGCAAAAACCTGAATAAAACAATATGTAAAAAATATATAAAATAGTAGATCTTAGAATTGCTGAGGTCTCAGTGTAGTATCCTGCCAAATTATCTTTCAACACGGGTTTAATATTATGTGCATTTATAGATCTCTACAGTGACTCATGCTTACTTCCCTATCTACCGCAAGATTCTCTGTAGTTTCCTTATTTAATGAAAGAACAATGATAACATTCTATATTTACACAAATGTAAATTTGACCATTTTAAAGTTGACAAAACCACCTGCATTTTATAAAATGCACATTTTATAAAACTCATCCTTTTTATCTATCAAGGAGATTTATTTTTTCTAATTTTTCAATCACAATCCAGATGTAGAAAATTATGAAAAACTAAAAAATATTCCTGAGTTGTATTTTCTAATTATATGCATGTGTTAATAGCAACAGTATAATCAAAAGTGATTGAAATGATGTGGTGCTAAAGGACATGGTTTAATGGTGGACTTAGCAGTTTTAGGTTTGTAATTGGACTTAAAGATCTTTTCCAACCTGAATTATTCTATGAAGATGTCCAAAAGTCTTCAAAAAGCTTACTGTTACAAAACAGGTCGGGGTAGATTTTTTTTTTTTTTATTTCAGAATTTAATTTTCTACAGAAATAACATTTTTAAGACAACTTCAAAAGAGTACACTGTATCTGTACCTAGCTTATTGGAGGGTCATGTTTTATATAGCTGGTGAGTAACTGTAAACTAGGACAAAAGAAAATCTGGACCAGTATTAAAGCTGTGCCAGACAACCTACCATTGTTACTGTTCCACAGGCTTTTGAAAAAAGGAACTGTGCAAATAGGCCTATGCTTCTGATAAAGTACCAAATATCAGATGTTGCATCCATATTCCTGAAGACCAATTGATTCCCTTCCTCTTTGTGTTCCCGCATACCCTGCTCTTGTGCAATATTAGCCAATAGCAATATCTACTGTCAATTCAGATGAGAATTGAACAATTCTTAGATATCATATTTCTTCATTGTTTTCTGAGCTACCGAGTTTTTTATTTGTTGATAACTCTATTGCAGAATTTTACTGGGTCTTTCCTCATACTTCTTTTATATGTTTGCAGGGTACAAATCTTTATGTCATGCAAAAGGACTTTTACTTTTGTTACTGCTAAACTAATTTCCCTTATAATCTGCTGAAACACATCACTTGGCTAGAACTATTAATTTTGACAAATAATTTTTTGCATCATCCTAAGTAAAATATAAAATCTTTTATGTATATTTAGATATTTTGTAAAATTCTTAGATTGCTTAATGTGAGAAAAAGTATCTTGACTTGTGAAGGAGAATAATTAGCAGATAATTCTGTGTATTTTTCTGATGTGGGGAAGGGCAGATGTCTGAACCCAAGCATTTGACCTCTCAGGCAGAGTCCTGTTGCTCACTAGCTGCAGCCAAAAATGCTTTGTTGTAAATTGTGAAAGTGACTGGCTTAAACCAAAGCAGTACCTTCTTAAGCAGACGTAAGATGGAAGCACCAAAAAGGAGACAGATCAGGCATTGTTCTTCACACAGATTTTTGGCTAGAAAACTGAGCCCCTGAAAAGAAAATGTATCCTAAAAGTACTATTGATCCTAAGAAGAAGATGCAGAAGACTTGCTTTGGTGAAGGTGTCTTGGCTGTCTCCAATCACCTCCATTCCTTCCATAAGTTTTGCTATGTTTTTCAGGAAGATTATTCTATGATCTTACTTGGAATGGGTTTGAGGCTGACAGGTCAGCAAATCTGAGATTCTATTCTGGCATTTTAAAAATGGGTGTGATATTTACTTTTCTTTCCAGTCTCTGAGGACACCACCCAATTGCCGCAACTTTTCAAATTATATAGACATTGGATTGACAACAACACTGTCCAGTTCCTTCAGGACCCATCTCCTTGGGTTCCATGGGACCACTGGGAATTTTTGAAAAGTAGGAAAGCCACAAAAAAAAAAGTCAGATGGACTTCTATCTTCTGTGATTGTTGATATCACTTTTGCATCTTGTTTTCAGATCAAAAAACATGCAAGTATGATTAATCTAGGAAGGAAAATGTCTTAAAAAATAAGTAAAAAACTGCATTTGAAATTTTATAATTTTTGGCATGACATAGGAATAGCTCTTAAAACACAGAGATTAAAGTAATTTACTTTCAAAGAAGAATGAGTTTTGGGCTGCAATTTTTACAGATTATGAATATTTTTTTACCCATTGTTTTCAAATATTTTGTAACAGGGAAAATATTTGGGGTTTCTCAAGAATGTTTCTGTTTTTTTCTCTGCACATTTGAAAGCATTTGAATATAACACTTTTCATTTCATCGCTTCCTAGAGTATGACTTAAAGTGTTTTGAGATCTTTCCAAAATATACAGTTAAAACATCTAGCCTATCCATTTTATGGTCACAGAGGTCCTGTAAATATCAGCTGTTAAGTAGGAGACCCTTTTTAAGATATTTAGGAATTTAAAATACCAATAGACTACTTTAAAGAGGAGATTACTGTCTATCAGAAACAGGATTATGAGAAAAATAGTTCATTATAAAATTCAAGTTGACTATGTTTTTTTAATCTTATAACTTTAGCCTAGACTTGACCCATTCAATTGAGTCTTTTAGACACTGTGTATAAGTACTTCCTTTTGATATCCAAAAGGATTTTTTTTGATGCCTGATGTTTTATAAAAATACATGGATGAATTACATTTTAATAAAATAATCCTGGTTTGTTTTTTTTCCCAGACTTCATTCACTATTTCTAAAATTATTCTCCTGGATTAACAGCTTTCTAGTTAATACTAAAATTTGTAAAATATGTTTAGCAACTCTGGCCCAAAGAAGTAGCTATATTAAATGCATTAAGCAATATTATTTGTCCACTATATCTTGTGAGCTATATCTTTCCACAAACTTGGCTTTTGGGTTTGAACCTGATCCTAAAAATCTTTGAGTGGTTTGTGATATCTTGTGCTTCAAGTCTGAATACTTGTTGTTCACATATAAATGTATGTAAGAAGAGATATAAATTCTTCAGTGACTTTCTGGCTTGTTGATATTTCTCATAATGCAGTCTGGTTGCAATTATACATCAGAGAATTTCTTGCATAGAACTCTTAAAAATGAAGGTTTTGTCAGATACATTTTCCTAAGTCAAGGATCTGTGCCCACATGGGGGTTTGTGACATCTTAATACTAGGATGTGTAATTTTTTCAGTCACAGGGTCTCATCAAGTTCCTTCGAAAACAGGAAGATTCTATTTATATTAATGGAAACATCATATAAGGCCCTAAACCACTTTATCTTGAGACACATCCAAGTTCACCAGCTCCTGTGCTTGGAGATTATTAATAATGACAGCACAGAAGTAACATTTCTTAGGAAATGTTACAACTAAAGGAAAAAATATTATCTCTGTATATTTTTTTATGGAAACTCACACTGTTGCCTATATTTGTGGATGTTGCGTTGAAGTATCCATTCATTATTGTGGTTCTCAGTGCATCTGAGGCCACAGTTTTCAAATGTAAATATTATGCTAATTGAATATAAAATAAGTATCAAAACTAGATTCTTAAAAGAAAAACTGTACTTGAATGTGTGCTTGAATTCCCTTTTTCATGCAAAGAAAGTGCAATTAAGCATGTGCCATTGTGAAAAGTATGTGGCAATGTGATTGCAATCATCATGAAGGATGTCTTTTCTTCTTTTCTGCTTTTTTTCTTCCTCTCTCTTTTGGGCAGGTGCATTTTTTTCAGGATTTTTGGTTTGTTGATTCTTTGTTTTGTTTCCTAAAAAAGAGCAGAATTTCCTTTGTCTTAATATATATTTAGGAAACTTTGTGATCACACTAAAAAGGCAAACACCTATAGACAGAGTTATTTCTAATCATGTATAACAGTTTGATTTTGTTTTTTTTATCTCCAGAACAGGTTCTGCCTTGACCTTTTACTTAATCCTTAGGAAAAAGGGACTTTTAGATGAGAAGATACTAAAGAATAGGTACCACACTTCAACTTTCAGCTTCGGGGTTTTTTGTTTATTTGTTTGTTGGTTTTTTTTTTAATGCTTGTACATCTCTCTTTGTCTAGAATAAAATAAGGAATAAATATTTAATGTTTTATGTTTTGTCTCACGTGCTCTGTGATGGCTAAAAAAATCTACATGCAATAAAACTTTTTGTATCATTTGCTTCCCAAATTTTAAACAAGTTTTGGAAGGGCTCATAGCAAATTCAGCCTCACTCTCCACCTTGTAGGAAGTAGTTGCTACAGTCATTCAAGGATATATTATCTGAGTACCAGGTCTGATGAAATTGCTTTAAATGTTAGATATACTAGATGTCACCTGTCTCTGGTTCATGTCAGGTAGAACAGAAGTATGAGCTGAAAAGTCTTTTCTGTTCCTAACAAAAAACCTTAACATGTCAGAGTGCTCTGTCAACAGAAGAAACATAAGAAGTCTTAGAACTGCTTGTGTAAGGCTTTGTAACTTGTTTGCTTTCTCTTAGCCTGCTTGTAAGCTAAAAGTTAGGAGGCTGATATATGAGTCCTAATCAAAGTTCCTTGTTTTCACATAAGGAGAAGTGTCAATTCACATAACCACACCCTATGGCTTTGATGGAGGGAGAATCTTATTTAGGCTATTAACACAGAGGTTAATCTTACAATCACTAAAAAAAGAGTGGATAAATTATCTTAGAAGTTTTTTTTTTCCTTTAAGCTCGTGACAAGACAATCATGCTGGCATGAAAAAGGAAACAGAAAGGGAACAGAAACAACCTGGAGAGATGAGAGTAATGGCATAAAGGGAATTAGCAGTGAGAAATAACACCATTTGATTTGATGCTTCAGAAAAAACTCAGAGAAAAAATGAAAAGAAGCGTGAAAATGCAATGCACAAAATAAGAATAAAAAAAAGTATAGTCTGGTGTCAGCTTGACTCACTGAAAAAATGCAGTATTTGTAAGAACCTGGGTTGTTTGATTGCCAACTCCACAGATAACACAGGTTACTTCAGTGGGTACAGTCCTGTTCTACATCCTATTCTAATACACAAACTACTTTGGCATGGCTATTATTGTACGTATACACATAACGGTTCTAGAATACAGACAATTGCTAACCATCTACTAGTAAGACATAGAGTCCTGAAGCACATTCCTTCATTGAACAACCATTATAGTATCTGTTTCCAGTTATCAATCTAGGCTGAATAATATCTGTATGAAAGCTTTTCTCCTCGATTCCCTATTAACAAGGATTTTTTCAATCTTTATGAAAGTCCCTGCCCATTACTTGCCAAAGTACACTTATTTGGGACTGAAATACTTCTTAGAGATATATCGTTAGTGGTTTATCCTATCCAAGTCTGCAACGGAGAAATGATACCATTTTGTTCAATTATTTGCATGCACACAATCATTGGGTAGTTCAGGTTAGAAGGGAGCTGGTGACTTCTCTTGTCCAATTTCCTGCTCAGTGTAGGGTCAGTTATGGAATCAGACAATGTTGCTCAGGGTTTTTATCCATCTGGAGGTTTTGAGGAATACCTTCAGAGCAGGGAGCTGGCAGTGCACCTGCAGAGGGAGTTGCAGGTTGAGCCCTGTGTGGGAGCCCAGGCAAGAGGCTGTGAAGTGCTGGCCCTTTGCAGAACAACGGGCTTGGGGACATGTGGCCCTGTAAGGGAATTGGGCACTACAGGACATGGCAGGAGCTGAGGACTCAGATGAAAGACCCAAGACTGTGGTGCACCTGGATTGTGTGTGCATGAAAGTCCAGGGGCTCCTTTATTCGAGGTCCTTCTCAGGGACACCAACTTGGACAGTTTCTATCTTACTGCGCCATGAATAAATGGCTTTAGGAATCAAGTCAACTGAGACTCTGCTGTGGGAAACCCAGGCCCAGCCAGTCAGGAAACCTGGTCTGACTGTGAGAGTGGGGTGTGCAGGGAGTCAAGCAGGACACCCATCACTTGCTGGACCTGCCAGATGTGTATGGGAATCCTTCTTTTAATATATGACAAGTGTCTGTTGTTTTCTCACTGTGTTCTTGAATTAAAAAATTCCATCTTATGTTTTCTTTTCACACATCTTTCTGTATGTCTGTCCTTCTCTGTAGCCTGTTTAATGGCAAGTCAGCATGACACCTCCACTGGTTCTGTGCTTTGAGTTACTTGCTTTTGCCACCATCCGAAGGGACAGGGAATTCAGTTAGGAATCTAACTTAGGTCAGAAGCTGCGGAAACAGCATATTTTGGAGCAGTGGTTAGTGGGCTACATCACACACTTGGAGGTTTACAGGATTGGTTTTCTTCCCAGCATAATGGTGGCACTTTCAATCTCATATATGAACTCATATCTTAGTTTTCTTTAGCTCTTCTGTCATCTTTGGCACACTTGGAAGTAAAGTTTCCAATTCAAGTACTTGGCCAGTGGTTACATAACCATCTGCCTTTCTAAGGAGGTTTGTAGATACGAGATATGTTCCTGTCTCTCCAGAGCTCTGAAAAACACCTCAACAAATAGACAGGATCCTGCAGAAGATCTTGAAGAAGTACAGAAAAAATCTAGGGATATACTTTTAGAAGCAAACTACATCTTATCTCACTGACCAATCCCAAAATATATTTAAAAGGCAGGTTATCTATCCTGGTTAGCACAAAATTTGCATGGGTAGGACTTTTGCAATTATAAACCTGCTTTCTAATTATTATATGATCTCTTTGCATAATTTCACTTTTGGTGTGCTCAGAGTCAAAATGGATAAAATGTCCTCAGCTATTACATTTATACACATTTTAAAATCTACTTCCACTTAAAACTGTGTAAAAGCACCTTTCTGTGAAGAGAAGGTTAATTTGTTCTTCAAAGGTTGAAACAAAAATATGTTGCTTCTGCATTGTTTATCTTATAGCACCTTGGTTTGAAATAAGGAGAGTTCAAAAATGTCCTGGTTTTCTCAAATTGTAAAGCGTTACTAATTTTTTTCTTCTATCAACTGTGCACTTCTTTATTAATATGAGAACAACAATCTCTGGTAATGTAAAATCTGTGAATCTGTGTTTACATGCCACATGCATTTCCAGGAGAACAGCAAAATTGTTAATTGATGCTATTTAAGCTGGAAATATGCAATGACAAGTGCTATAAATACAAGGAGTAATACATTAATAAAATTTTTAGCAAGTGGGTATATAATGATGACACACTGAAAAAAAAATTTAGCTTTATTAGAATAAAGGAACTAAACAAAAAAGCAATCAGAAGTAATATAAGAGAGCCTAAAATTGTTTGAAAATTATATTATCAAGTGAGTTGTCTAAGAATTTGTAGATTTTTTTTCATGAGATTAATGGTCTTGTTCTGAAAAAAAACCTCAGAAATAAGTTTTTGAGGGTTTTTTGCATCACTGTATATTCCTTACTAATTTTCTTGCCCTCTTTCTGCAACTGTTTTTCCATTTGTCCAC
Organism: Camarhynchus parvulus; assembly: GCF_901933205.1. NCBI lineage: Eukaryota > Metazoa > Chordata > Aves > Passeriformes > Thraupidae > Camarhynchus > Camarhynchus parvulus. The sequence continues at coordinate 72,958,499 of NC_044572.1, forward strand.
TGTTAAACTTAAAACAGAAAAAACAGCTTAGCAATACAAAAGAATTAATAAAAATAATGGGTGCACTCCCAAAAGAATTATGTTCTCAATGTTAAAAAGAATACAGTTTGCACATGTAAGAACTGTAAAAAACTGGAATTGGTCCTTGTAAGTATGAATCCCTGCTCAACATCTCTTATTGAGTATTTTCAAGTCTCTAAACTGAGAGTTGTGAGGGTATTTCAGCTCCTTCAGTGGTTCAGAAAGTTCATCCAATAATAGATCCCTGTTCAGTTTGGGGATGCTCCTTTAAATTTACACTGTCAATACTCAACCACGGTGTACAACTGTTTTTTTGTTGTTGTTTCTTTGGTTTTGTTTTGGTTTGGTTTGGTTTTTTTTGGTTTGGTTTGGTTTGGTTTGGTTTTTTTTGTTTTGTTTTGTTTTTTGTTTTGTTTTGCTTTTTTTTTTTTTCTCTAGAAATAGAAACTCCTTATAATCTCCTCAGTCAAGTTTTGGCATTTCCTCCAAAACTTCCTGACTTTATTGAAACTCTTTGGTACAAGGATTTGGCTGCTATATGGAAGAAATCCCATGTAGCCTCACCCAGTTTTACTAATATTTTAAGGACAACATTTAAATGTAATGTAAATGTGTCTATTTTCAGTAATTTCTGTAATCCATGTGCATATTTCCTCTTGCAGGCTGTGCTAAGTGCTCTACTTAATGAGGCTTTATAATTACCCTTTTGGAGGATTGGTCAATGTCTTACTTTTCAACAGAACATTTCTTAACACCGAAGTTGTTTCATTATAGAATTGGTGCTCTAAATCCACATGAGGGATGAATAGTCGTTTTTGAAAAATAACTGCTGTGCATTAGCAGATATTGTTTCAAACAAAATTAGAGGAGAATCTGAAGCCAATGGATATCTTTGTATAGCATCTGCACATTTTTGTTTGAGATCTGACAACTAAGTAGCTACCTAATAGAACATGATACTGTTCTGTAGCCAGAAGCTATTCAAAAATAGCCATTATGTTCTATCATGTGGGAAATTTGTGTACTTAAGGATAGTTTCCAAGGTAGCTTTCACACAAAAGTCATTAGCCGGCAAGTCCCCAGCCATGGATTTCTATGATAGAATGCAGCACTTCTGAAGAAGCTGCATTGGGCCAATAATTTGCATTTTAAGCAGGATCTAAATAGGTATTTCTCTGTCAGACTGGAGCTGTTATGGCTTACAAGGTCAATAATGTATTTTGCAAATACTCCCTAAATAGTCATTTACATAATTTGTGTATTTAAAGCTCTGTAATTGAGTATCTACACAACAAACCATAATGTCTCCATTAGAACTAGTATAATCTATTTTCATGTTGCTTGGGAAAAAAACAAAAAGAGATGAAAAAGAGTAAATTATAATATTAATGTATCCTACAGATATGAATAATGTTGGAAAATTGAATTCACTAAAGGCTTATGGTTTTCAGGATCTTTTTAAGCTATGCTCTCTTTGATTTACTGTGCTGTAATAGCACAGTATATTAATTAACTCTCATTCTCTGTTTTTTTATTGTATGGCAAACACATTCTTTGGTAGGTCAAAGGTCAAGGAACACATGAAAAAGATACTTTTGTCCAACAGACGCATTTCACTTGTTATTTTGGCTACCATTATTAAATACTTTAAAAAAGGTTCTCTAAAATAAATCCAGAACTGACCAACAGACTGTTATATCTGAATAGGTCTCATCTTTTGCTTTCTTGACAATTTAACTTCTAATCCATGTTATTATCTAAAATACCTCTACAGTCAGAGAAATGAATACAAGCATCCTAGAAGGTAATTCACACTATCTCTTTTGGGCTGTCCCACTAAAGAAGATTATTTATTCTCAAGACATATCCATAGTTTGTTCTCTCTTTGACTGCAGAAGGACCCCAACTGGTACTTTAGGGTAGAAACCTACTCTTTAGCTGACTACCATTAGGTGATATTAATCCTGCCCTTACAGAAACCCATTAGGTGAACCTATGTTCTAACCTTTCATGCTTTAGCTCAAGAAGAAAATAGCTAGGTAATTTTCACAGGCAATTTCAAGATTTTTTCATATGCTATGGCTTAGAAAGTCCTTAGGGCCATATTGTAGTTACCATAAAAACTCTGACGTAATATTTTACTTATATACACAAATCAAAAACCTTATGCAAACACTTATTATTGCCACATTTTTCTGCAAAATATTTAAAATTATTTTAATACTCATCTTAGTTGCATAGAGGAAGAAATTGTATATTTAACATTAAACTCCATTCAAAGATTGAAGCAATCTCAAAAGTAAATGTATTTCAAATTGTCACTTTCTCATTTCAAGCATTTACAAACAGTTCAGTAAGAACATTGAAGCTGTGGGCTGATGTAGGTTGGTGGCAAGAGTCACGTGGGCTTTTTGGATTTAATAGCTTCTGCAACAAAAAGGAGGTCCAATTCAAATTCAATGGATGTATAAAATTCAAAATAAGCATTCATTGTAAGTCAACTAAGCAGTTCAGCATCACATTTTTAGCTGATGTATGAGTAATTCAGATTCAAAGTAAGGATTCATGGTGTTAATACTGCTCATGAAAGATAAACGCATTCTCCATGAAGAAGGTCAACACAAGTGCTAATTAAGCCTTCAATATGAGATTAAGCAAATCTTAAATAAGATATAAATCTTGTCTGGGTTTCTGTGTAGAGGATAGTATCACCTTCAAAACTGGGTGGAAACACATTGGGACAAACTCTTTCCATCTCTGATTCCTATGTTTCCTTATGTAAAAAGAATGAATGCATTTCAGCCATTTCTTATTTGCAGAATGGAAAAGGAATTACAGGTTCATATTGCCATATTTGCTGTCCATTTTATGCATCATCATATTTACACCATTAAACTACTGAAAATTGACAATCACAGTTATTCAACTAAAAATTTTATTAGGACATAGCTGTGTCATTGAAGAAACATGTACAGAGCGATATTTTCTAGATTTTAGCTATTTTTTGTTCCTAATTTGGCAGAAAAGAGCCAGACCCTGTTTCATACTACTGTCCAATTAGGACTTCCCTAGAGTGATAATTCATAATGAAATATAAAGGGTGGTTAATGCTGAGCTTGCCAGAACTGTCATTGATGGTAACAGATATGGTCAGTTCTGCCGCATTTGAGGGAATAAGCGACTTTTGGTTCCTTCACTGCACATACCCGTGGGTATGTGCACTGATGTGTAATGTGCTAGAATTTCCATCGACTACCTTAAATAGCTTAGTTATAAGCTTGAAATCTTGGGAGATGAAGTTTGAACTCACATTAACAAATAGTGATGCTGAGGGTATGGCAAACAAGAGACAGCTGATTACGAATCAATCCAGTTAGAGAAGCTGCATTTGCAGATAATGCAAAAATTTGTGGCTCCACACTACTGATAGAGATTTACACCACACCAGCTGGCCTGTGATGAGACAGTAGTTCTCTTCAACCTGGCTGAATGGTAGGACTGCATACAATTTTTTTACATGATAAATGAAAATGCTGGGTATCAAATAAAATGAAACAAAAGAAGTGTGTAATTACATCCCTTTTTTTGACTAAATTAAATATAAGTTTCAGTTTATGTTTTAGAAATGCGAAGGGACTCTCAGCAATCTGCCTTTTAAGAGATAGATTTATTCACTTGTGCAATTGGAAGTTTTAAGCAGTGTATATATTTCTATATTCCAGTCATCATTATTTATTTTCTCTCTTGTGCTTCCTTTTACAGAAGCAATCTTCTCTAGGTCTCTCTAGAATGTGACCTGAAGTATTGCACTATCTCTTGTTTTTCTTCTACGTTCTAACTACCACTTTGATTGATCACAATTTTTACCACTAAGGTATCAGGATCTTCTGTTATAACAATAAATGTCATAATAATGATTACAATATCTTACACCTTTGATCAAGCGAATCTCCCTTTCTCCACTGAAATGGACTTGTTTAAAATACACAGATCAAAGAGATACATCTGAATTTAAAAACTATAAAAATATGGAAACTTGTGAAAGTCTGTAATATGGAAGGTTTAATACATGCGTTATGAAAAAGTTACAAAAAATTAATCTCATGTCACCTGAATACCAGCAAGAGATGCAGTCAAACTATGGGGCAAATTTAATCTTGATAGGTAGAGAATTTATGTATAAATATACTCCTTCTTAAAATGCTCTAAAGAACATCTCTCTGCAGCTCTCATGAGTAGCATTACTGATCCTAGCAAAGGCAATGAGCAAAACTTTTTCTGGCATCAAAGAGATCTGCCTGGAAGTTTGCATGCTTTATTTTGCGGAGGTACTGCCATTTATTTTACAGCAAATTTCTAGGCTATTTTAAAAGGGCAAGAAAAGAAAATAAATAAGCCAGTCTTACTTTTCTTAGAATAATTGCGTAGTATGGCCAAAAACTACTGGCAGTTTTGTTCTTTTTATGTACAATCTGTATTTTCATAAGTGAGATTCTTTAGAGAATGGAACATGAAAAGACAAGTGGTGTTACTAAATATACATATATTCATGCTAGCAAAGCAAAGCAAAGTAATCAAAACTCCAGAATTAGTATGCTGCCTAAAATATCTAAAGAAAGGGAATAACTCAGTTAACTCATTCCTTTAGCAAGAGATCTTCTTTGGCACCTCTCATATGTGATTATAACTTCTCTCAGCTCTGTATTCCCTATTCTCCCAAACAACTTTCCTGAACATTCTTATGTTATTCTTCGGCACCTGTTGCTGTAAAATAATTTATATTAAATGAAAAAGATGCATAATAAAATAATTGAAACACATTTAAAAAGCCTTTAACAACTTTTGGGCTTTTTTTTGAGTTGTGTTTAAGGCAGCAAAATAACTACTTGCAGATAATTGTAGCAAACACAATTTTCTTATACTCACCAAGAACTAATGTTGTTTCTGAAGACAAACTCTATATAGTGACACCGCTGCTTTATGTTGGTCCTCAAAGGTTTGGAATTTTCCATAAGCAACAATTTTCGTGTCTTACAATATGTGACATCAATTTTGGCGATTCATGTGCAGCTAGCAAAAAAACCAGATCAACAACCCATTGTCTTTCAGAGGAAGAGTGGATGAGGATAATGGGCTGTGGAAGAAACGAGCTGTGAGTGAAAGTAATCAAGTAGGTAATTATGTAGATTCCTGTCTATCATATTTAAACGTCTTACTTAAGAATGAAATTCTTAGGCTTGAGTCCAGTAGTATTACACAGAAATGATTTTTAACCCCTTTTCAGTGTCTAATTTGTCTAATAATAACAGAGAATTGTTCCTCTACATCCTTCACTTTGACACGTCTGGGATGGAGAACTTTGTCCCACATGGGTAAACTATCACAGTGACACCATAGTTAATAGCTATTTTCAATGTATTTTAAAAGTTTCAGTCAATTGAATATTTCAGCAGTGAATTATTCTTCCAGAACTTATTTTCTTAAGGTTACATAATGTATGACAGCTGTCTATGAAGAAATAATGTGAGCTTCTGAATTTCTGGTGTTGTGCTCAGAACATCTTAGTCCTTGCTCAGATGCAGTTGCTAAGAAAAGAAATTTCAAACTTAGAAACATCAAATACAAACCTTTATTTGGAACAATACTTCATTTTCTTATTATTTGGCAGTAGTTTCTTTTTGTTATTAAGATAAAATTTTTCAAAGAGTAACTAAATGATGGTAGAAAGGAATTCCATATTTATTGCTCCTTACGGTTTCCCTTGTAACTACAGTCTATGAGTTACAGAAAAGTTATTCAATTTCCAGGACTGGAAATTTATTTAAATTCAGTTCTGAATGGAAAAAAACCCATGTCATATCTTTTATTCATGCTGTCTCCATGTGTGACTTGTCCTCAGAAAAAAAGTCAGAATGTAAAAAAAGAACAAAAAATTAATCAGAGAAAGAACATCCAGGACACTTTTCCTTTTAAAAAGTAGAAATATGATTCAAAGAGTTCAGTATTGGTGCATACTAGACTCTCAAGCATTTGTGATTATTCATTTAATTTTGAAAGTAGTGACTTTAACAGTGCTCTTTCAAATGACTTTAACAAAATTCCTATTTCCTCACAACTTTAGCTTACTGACATGACTTTTATTTATTTCCTTTCAGAAATATTTGAGTCCTTTGTTAATTTACATGAATGCCTTTAAGTTATAATTCAAAATAGTAATTAATTATTTTTAATGCTCTAGTTTTTCTCATGTTCAAGTAGATGAGGATCAATCCTGCCACATGGAAAGAGACCATAGCAGTAATGGGCAAAAATAAATGTATTTTCAATGTTACCCTATAAATGCTTAGACTAATTCAGCGTGAGGGGTTTTTCAAATATTTTAGGTATGTAGGAATACAAATAAAGGCTTTATAAAACACCAAGTGGTTCCTAGCATCTTTTCAATTTAATGTCATTTGCTCATTTCTGTTTTGAAAAGCTAACAGTTTTCTCTCTGCCTTTTTACAGACCTAAAAGTTTGGAAATTTTTTTCTCATGAAATTTTGGAAATAGCAGTTATTGCTTACTAGTCCTGGACCCCTAACAATTCAAAGCTATGACTGTGTCTCAGGTTGACACATTTGGCCTGGTTGTATAGGCAGGTCTTCAGTATAAATCAGGGTTACAGCTGTTATGCCTACCTGCATTTGGAATAGCCAAACACATTTATACTGCCCAAAATCTTAATTATATGTCTTATTTGCTATATGGACATGATTTAAAAAAAAATTTTGGATGTACTTACAGAATCTCTCTCATAAAGAGTATTTTCCAGAACATGGCCAAGTTGTTTCTGGTTTATGTTAAGAACTCATGTCAAATAAGATCCAAAATATCTTATTACACACATATTCTTGTTATGTTTCTAACTCATTTCAGTAAGCACAGACTCTTAGCTGTTTTACTGGGGTCAGCTATCAAGAAATGAAGAAAAAATGCAGTCTCTGAAGAGAGAAATTATTTTAATTATATTTATGCACACAATTTTTTTCCTAAAAGAGTTGAGAGAGAATGCTATTAAGTAGAATCTTCTGATATTCCAATAGAGAATGCTATTAAGTAGAATCTTCTGATATTCCAAGTTTAATGTGAAACTGTTTCAGATTTTTTTCCAGCATATGACTGACAGAGTTATTAGCCAACCAATGAGAAATTAGGACAGGTACTGAAATACCAGACATTGTTTCATTTCCTCGATAATATGTAAGTTAATTTTAGTACTGTTGCACTTAGTTTATCAAGTCCTTATGGAACCTATTGTCCCCTAAGAATGCGATATAAGACATGGTCTTTTTAATGCTCAGTTTTCACTGAAGTGCCATCAATCAGAAGGTAAGTTTTGAAAGAGAGGAACAGTTTATCTTGACCTCTAAGTGACTAAAGAAATCCCTATGCACTATCAAAGGTTGTCACAAAACTGACATTGACAAAGGGTGCAGTGCCAGCTTCAAAATGTGCTCTGTCTTCAACTGCATATATTTGCATTAATTTTACTGTTTTGCATACATTGCAATATGCATGTATGGTGAAGTGTAGGTTGAAAATATGCTTTTCTGTATAGAGTACAAAATCCCAGCAAAAAGCCACATTCTGTGCATCTGTATTCTTTGCACTTTAGCCTTTTTTTTTTAATCTGGGTCCTCAAGGTAATAATAAAATGGTAATTTCATGTCACGTATTTTTCAGTTTACTCAAGCCAACATTTCATGCCTGCTGCTGCAAAAGTTCCTGCAAGCATCAGTGAAAGATCATGTTGCACTTCTGTAAGCATAGCATAGATAAACATCCCATGCTGACAGAATATACCACCTAAAGGACAGCAGAAAGACAAGCAAAATTAAATGAACTGAATTCAAGATCAGAGAATCTTTTGACAAAATTATGTGGTATATATTATACATGGATCCTAACAGACCCTATGGGTATCAATTCTATAAATGTATGAGAGGGAAATGTCAGTGGAGAACGAGGTAATAGATTTATGACATTAGTAACATACACTGGAATTTTTTTAAGGAACAAATCATTGATGTTTTACAGTTCTGCCCTCCATGGGTTCTTTTGATAAACAGTTTTATATGAAAAAAGGATGGGAAAAAATTATTATTTAAAGTTTATTTTGTCCTTTTTTTACTCTTCCAACTTATTTTCTTTTCCTTATTACTTTCCACAAATCAGATATTCTAATTTACCATCCCCTTCTGTTAACGATTTTTATATAGAGAGAGCACTATTCAAAATGATGCTTTAATATGCGAATGCAATTTTTCAGTTGTTCAAGTGTTGTAACACCTTCTTTATTTTGCTTCTTTTCTTTCTTTCCCTGTACTTTCAACAAAAAGTCTTTCATATGAGTGTACAGTAAAATATATAAATTAGAAAAGTTGTTGGGAAGGACTTTATTGTCTTTATTTAATCAATTCTCTTGGAAATTATTAATAAAATTCATTGATTAAATGGAAAGGAAAAAGCTTTCAAAACTTTGACTGATAAGTAAGTAAAGAATAGCCTTAAGAACAGCCTTATCAGCTTTGGTGTGTATATTTGGTCACAGCAGTTTTTGTCCAGTTATAATTTTTTCAGGTTAAGTTCTACATTTTGTCTTAACTCAGTTTTGTGGGTTTGGGGGTTTTTTCCCTCTATTCCATCAATTCACTCTTTTTTTTTTCAACAATAATAACAAAAGGAGCATCTTACAACTTTTGTGGCAAAGAACTGTAGTGATTTCTAGATATGGGTTTCCATTAAGGCTGTGGTCCTAGAGGAATGAAATTACTCCTGATTTTGAAAGGTCTGACCAACAGTTTGTGCGAGGACTAAACATTTACATCTAGGCCATGAAAAATCAGATTTGCTAAAAATATTCCCACAACTTTCTTCTTGGTTTTTGTATGCCACAGTAAGCTTTCATGCTGTTGCCATACTAGAAGTTGACTCTATAATGAATGACCAATATTTATGTCTATGCTATATTTTCCAAGTTTTTAAAATATTAAGTTTTAATGATACAATTTATGAGCACTACCACTGACAAGCCACAAAGCAATATCAAAGGAAAGTAGCTCTTCTGCCTGACCACAAACACTTGCTTGATTTTACTTCTAGAATTCATATCCCTAAAATTCAGGATGTGCATTACCACAAATCAAAGTTTAAAATAACCATCACCTTTTCACAGATTCCCTTTAGTGTGCAAGTCTTAAAATAAAGTGTTTAATTTTTTTTTTTTACTACCATAAGTGGTGCTAAGTCTTTATAACCAACACTCACCATCTCGTTCTGTGCTAGCTAGCAATAGATCACAGGAATGATGATGTTCTTATAATGTATTACACTAATAAATCATCCGTGTGACAATACTCTATGATGGATGAGTAATACATCTTCCAGACAAAGATGTCAAATACAGATCTGCTTGGAAAAGGAACAACACCCTTCCCTGTGTGTTATTCTAACTTTATTATCTTAAAAGTTTATAAAATCATTTTAAAATTCTACTCAAATTATTCATTTGGGCAGCCAACACATTCCCACATAGACAGGGAGTTTGTCACAGCTCTGAGATCTGTTGATTCGACAGAACTTTTCTTCACTTTCAGTGTGAGAGATGGTAGAAAGTAGCTTCCTTTACATGCAACATATGGTGTTGCATAAGGTAATAAATGTTGCCATGTAGAAGCTCATTACTGAATTAGAAAAATAACTCACTGTTTAAACAACCTGTAATTGCTATTTCCTTTCTTCTTCTTCTTCTTCTTCTTCTTCTTCTTCTTCTTCTTCTTCTTCTTCTTCCTCTTCTTCTTCTTCTTCCTCTTCTTCTTCTTCTTCTTCTTCTTCTTCTTCTTCTTCTTCTTCTTCTTCTTCTTCTTCTTCTTCCTCTTCTTCTTCTTCTTCCTCTTCTTCTTCTTCTCCCTCTTCTCCTTCTTCAACTCAATTTTTCTCTTCTTATTGGTAAATACAAATGAAACAGTGCTTTCATATGAGAAAATAGACATGGAAGTAGTTTTACCTTTGGTTTGTCTCCCGTTTAATTTCATTCCAAGAGATATGATTTAACTGAGACAATGTATAAATTTTTCTAATGTAATTCCTGTACATTTAATTTTTAGACTACCATTATTACATGTTTGTTGAAAGACACATCTTTGCTCTTTTTTAACTTTGGTACAGAATTAAGATTCTGTACAAAATGAGGTTATACAATTGCACCAGAAAACACACTGTCATTAGATTTTAAGCCATCAGCCAGATTAATAGCAACCCTTCTGCTAAAAAAATGGTGACATATAAGCTTCAGAAACCCTGGGTTGGCCTTATGCTGTAATATTAATAAAGGAAATACTTCTGGAAGGCCCAAACTTTCTCCCCTCTTGTTGGCCCAGCAACATTGGTGAGAAAAGCAGTGAAAATTAGTCGTATCAGATATTAAATAATATATAAACAAATATTTTGAAAGAAAGATTAATTTGCACCTGATTATAGTCCTCAATGAGTCTTCAGTCTATTGGGATTCAATTGTCAATTCTGCTATGTTTTGATTCCTTTGTAATCTAATTTAAAAACCTTTCTAATAAGCAACTCAGAGCAATAATGGCCATGTTAGAAAATTAAAAAACCCAGTATATACATATATGAAACAACCAGGATATTGAAGTAACTTTGAGAATCTAGCTAATATGGGACCAAGAGCCATAAAGTTAGGAGACTCTGTAGAGTCAAGTAGGAGGCAACAGACAGGAGAGAATACACAGGAATATCTAGATTGCTTGAATTTCCTATCGTAACAACATAATTTTCTCCTCACTATGATAATTCCTTCTAAATTTCTCAGAAGTGCAGTTGCTGTGGTTGTTATCAATTTGAGACAGATAGAAGATTCAGTATATATCAAGAAAACTTGATTGTGGTATATCTGAGAAATAAAATAGTAATGGCGGTAGAAAGTAGGAATTTTTTATTATGTTCTTTGAATCCCTTTCAATGCCCATTACGTGAATGTTGGGGTACCTGCCGTTTATATTCTTATGTAAAGGAATGAATGCTAATTATTTTGCTCTGCTTTGTCTCTTTATATTGAAAATCAAAGGGAATTGTGTTATATAAAGCATTTTGTTCATTAAATCATATTGACAATAAAGGAATAACTAACATGAAACTGCGAAAACTAAAATTTTCACAGTTCAGTGAGCTAGCTAATGTAGAAACATACATAAAAGATAAGTTCACATTTCAGATAATATATAGAAACGAAAGTTATTAATTAACCTTAGAGATAAAATATATCTTTATTAATACATAGTCTCTTAGAAGAATAGAATTTTAGTAGAGGCTAAACAAAAAGTTACACTGTATGAGTAGAAAACAGTCCTTGCCAATTTTCCTGACTAAAAAGACATTTAATCTATAATTCTATTCTCTGATGTTATCTAGTGGTATTATATACTAAACTTATTAAATTTGTATATTTGCAGCAAGCTTAAATTATTTAAGAGAATCCATATTTCATTTAGTTTAACATTATTATTAAATTTAGAATCTCTTTGGCAGAACTGAGATCAGATGTAAAAACTCTCCAAGGAAAGTAACACCTCCTTTGAGAAATGCTTCATAGAGCTTGCCATGAATAAGGACAATTAATCTGCTCTTTTAAAATGAGCTCAGATCCTAAATCTTATATTTTACTTTGTATCAAAGCAACAAATGTTTTCATCACATTTCAAATTTTATAAGATTTGGATATCTAGTGTCAATTTAAGGGTTTAATTATGTTATATTTATATATTGTTGATCTTACAAGATAATGAGTGCCTACAAGAAATATTGAACAAATTCTACACTCATTAGAAGTTAATAAGCAATTAAGAGCAATTTGTGCTCTTTTCTCAGCAATTTCAGGACCAGACCTATAGTGTTAGAACTTTATTTCTCACTTTAGTCTATCAAAGATTTTGTATTCAAATTTAGTTGAAATATGCATTTAAAGAAATTGATTTTCATCTGAGTTAAGCTTGCCTAAGCAGTCAATTTTCATTTGCAAAATTGTAAAATTAAAGATGTAAACTGTAAAATTAATGATTATATTATTTGCATGTCTCCTATATTTACCAGCAACTTCTCCCATAAACTTCAGTTCATCTGAAGTCTAGGCCCGAGGGAAAAAGTAAAACAACAAACTAAACCAAACCAAGCCAAGACAAACCAACCAACCAACCAACCAACCAACCAAACCCCCACACCAAAAAAAAACCCAAAATATATAGCTTTTAATGCTAAGTTTTCAAAAATTTACTGTTATATTTTGGATTATAATAATTTTAAAAAGGTATGAACACTAGATACAGTTGGAGGGATTTCTTCCAAATCCTTTTCAGAATTTCTGCTAAATCTTTCCCAATCAAAGAAGTGTTCTACAATTCATGAAGAACTCTTTTAAAGTTATTCCATCTTGGGATGTACTCATTCATCACTATATGTTTGCAAACTATTGTTGCACCACGTCTGTAAATATAAATCTCTGCTATAGGAAAAAAAAAAGAGTATAATCACTATCAAACCATATTTTAGAACTATAAAACAGAAAAGCCCATTTATTCTATATCTAAGAAAAGTTTTACACATCAAAATCTTTTCTGCCTAATTTAAAAGAGGCTTGATTATTTAAATTTAGAAAAATGTGACATATTTTTGTAAATAATTCCAAAGTAGAGATACTATTCTTCCTTTACAATCCAGAATTATTTATCTTTAACACTCCTTCCTACAGAAATAGATAACAGTAAAACAATGGGAAATAAATTCAAGCACTGTTTACTCGTAAAGGCAGTAGATTGTTCTTATTTAAGTTTTAATGATTGGCAATTGTGTCATTCTTTTAAATCTCTCTTCTACCTGTGATAACTCTCCTTTTATTTTAATGGGTGTAAATACACATCATTTTTCTTCTAAATGTTTATATATTCTTTTTCCAGAAACTGTTTAAGTTCCTAATTCCAAATTACTTTAATCACATACAGTATAAATAAAGCATTGTTATATCCTATTTTGAAGCAGGTGACTTATAAAAATGTTCGCTATGGAAAAAAACATTAACTAGAATAATTACATATGATTATATATAATGAGTAAATAAATGAACATTTGTGTTAAATATTAGACAATATTATACAAATCATTAAAAAACACACGAAAACCAAAAACAAACACAAAAATAACAAACAAAAAAACCCCACCATAATTATGGAAGATAAAAATATTATCAAAATTACATAAAATACCAGAAAAAAATCTAGATTTGAAGTTCCTGAAGAATAGAGAATTATTATTAAGGTTAAGAGTCAGTTTAAAGGCCATACATTGGAATGTACACAGCAGGTTTAATTAGTAACTCAGAGTTTGAAGCAATTTCCTCTTTGCCCCATCACCTGAGGAAAAGATTCGATGTCTATTTTTTATCATGTTGATAACTGCAAGAATTTCAATTAATGAATTAAGGGTGGCAGTTGGGTGGTAAGATGTGGGTGTAATTGTCATTGATCTGGAGGTTTCCCTTCTGGAGAACACAGCTACTCAAACTACATTTCCAGGCTTCTTATTACTATAAATTTAGGAAATATATTAGGATATTATAGTGGAAAGTAGATCACAAAGTTACTTGTGTAGCATAAATTAGGACAAAAATTTTTAGGTCTAGAGAATTTTTTATAATAGAAGGCATTCTATATACAGTTTTGAACATTGCATAGAGGATGCAAAAACGCATAGGTGTCTGCATGTTTGTATCAACACTGGTTTCCATGTACAAAAACTTGAAATTTAATGGCACAATCCAAATGCTTCAGTGAAAGACAAATGAGAATCTATTACTTCTAAAGATATGGGAAACTATTTTTCTCATTATATTGATATTTTAAAAAAATCTGAAATTGGGATTACTGATAAATAAATTGATTAATTAATCAAAAATTTTTGAATGTTATGGAGTTTGAATACATTTTCATAGCCATGCAAGGCAGAAATATTGTATAATTCCCAAGGTATTTGAGGCTACTTTCTTCACCTACATGCTTGCTTGGTGTTTCTTTTCAGCACATCTAAATGCTAAAGACCTCCCATTGAGCAAGACTTCCAGGATGCACTTAGCAAAGTCTGGGTTGTTTATGGGAAAAAAAAGGCAAAGGAACTGTCCTAAAATACAAAGTAATTGTACTTTGAAGTATATGAGATCTGAATGGTTTAAGAGCTCTACATAATGCCTCAGTAACAGGAAATGCAAAAAATATATGGTTATGCATATGAAAAATAGCAAGGACTAGTAGAAAAGTGAAAACAACTTGAATTTTATAGCTCCTAATGTCATTGGTGAAAAAACACTTAGATAGTCTGAAGAGTTTAATAATTCTCAGTTTTTTAAAATATAATCAGGTAAAAAAAGAAATAGAGAGATCATAGAAACAAAAAAAGAAAAGATGACCCACATGTTGTAAACAATCAACAGAAAACAAGATCTTGGTAAGGAGTACTCTGAGATCTTGATGTGTTTATTAAAGAGAAGATTGTTTGATATCTGTATGTAAATATTTTTTTACAAGAACAAAAGTGCTATGTAGTTCTACTGCTATCAGAGAAAATTGTAAAAAAAAAAATTCTGGGAGTTGAAGTCAAATAATCTCAAATGTAAAGAACATCTTTCTTTTCCTTTTGAATGAACAATCTTTTAAACAAATGGGACATTTCCTGACCTGTAAAGGTTAGGCATACATGTTTAACTGCGTAAAGAGCTCTTGCTGGGATGTGAACATTAAGAGAATTTGTGTTCATAACTTGCATACTCCAAGCCTTTCAATTTGTATATATTCACTTTTGTTGTTGTTGCACTGTCTTTAAAGACCCGTTTCTCTAAGAGACAAATGGTCATGGGAAAAAGGTATACCTTCCCCACATGGAAGAGTGTTACCCTGTAAAACCTAAAACAAGCTTTGGCCCTGAAAACACTTTCATTTGTGTGTTTATGCAATGATTTTGAAAGAAACAAAATTATCCAAGTACCAAAAAGCTCCAAGTGCAACACCATAAAAATGCATATATTGATGTGACAATTTCTTGTCACACAAGCAAAAACAACTAGATATTTATTATGGGTTTTTTGAAACAGAATTTGTTAAAAATGAGCTGTCAACACTATGAACTGTGAATTTGTCTTTTTTATGCTTCTGTGAGTTTTTTTTTTTTTTTTGGTATGCACAGCTATCATCAGTTTTTCTGCTTTGCATTACAGTTATGACATCCTCTACTGCACTGCTGTTTGACAAAAATCCACAATAATAATCCCGAGGCCCAATAGCACACTTTATACATAAAAAATATGAGTTAGATTTCAAGATGGATCTCTTATTACAATTCCAGACAAAGTTAACCAAATAGCCCTCTCATCTCCTTAAGAACCTGTTTACCTGAGCAGGTAGAGATTGATACAAACTCTTCTGTGCAGATTCCAAACAGGTCAGGGGAAAAAATAAACCACCTGTATCCTGGGGTCTGTAAAACTTGATTACTGAGGTATTTTGACTATGAAAATTTTCCAGAAGTCAGACACATTGCTAACACAATCATCTGGCCTCCAGGCACACAGCTTGGAGTATGGGCCCACCTTTTTTGGGATGAGAAAGAGAGAGCAATCAACACTGTTTGTGAACACTATCATGAGGAAAAAATCCCAAAAAAACCCAAACCAATAAGCAAAATCCCCTAAATCAACACATAAAACCTCCAACAAAATAGAAAAGAAGCTAAAAAACTCCCTAAAACATTCAGTGTTACAGCTGATGCTCCTTAATGTTTTGATACAGGCAGCCATCATTAGGAAGACAGGGAAAGAGGAATAGGGCTATGATAATGAAGCAGTGTTTTTCTCTTTCTTTCTACAGATTTTCTACATATGCCTCAAGGAAGAGAAAATGCAATTCAGTTAAGACATTACAAAATATAAGTGAAAAGTCAATCTAAGCAGTCTGATATGGAAATTGCCAGGCTACCTAAAAATGACCACAACAAGGCAGAAAAATGTTTTGAAAAGAATTCTTCTGCAAAACCAAACAGATAGATTTCTATGGATCTTCATCCTAAAAGTTATCACTGCAAATGTTCATGGATTTACCAATTTATCGAGCATCTCTTACGCTTCATCACCAAAAATTTAATTCCTCTCAAATTAACTGCAGAGAAATGAGGAAACATTGCAGCCTGATATTGATCCTATCAATCACAAAATAGTACCTATTGTGTTATAGTTATCATCATCATCATCAATCTCTCTTTTAGTCTTTATGGCAATGAATTATGTGATTTTTATCTCTTCAAAATAATTCTGGGAAAAAGCTTTCCCATTTGAACAACTTGCAGTGATTTTTATATTTTTGTGTAGTATTTTTGTGGTTGTAAGGGACAGAGGCTCAGTTTTCCACTACCTTTTTTCCATAACATCACATTATATCGCACATGCAAAGAAAAAATAACAAACCCTTGTTAGTCATATCGTATGAAGAAAGTGATAGACATCATTGACATCATTCTCTAATAATGTCTCTGATCAGAGTAGTTTAATACTGTGCTATTAAAAGGTACACAGAAAATTTTGTGATATAATGTTCTCACATCACTTCTTGTAAATGCCTTAATCTTCAAAATTACAGCCAGATCAAACAGTTTGATTCATTTTACTGTTTAGCAGCATTTATGGCTGTAATTTACATGCAAAACTAGTTAACAGATTCTTGTGTCCCCCTCCTGCATATCTCTAATTTTTCTATTAAATACATATATCTTAGAAAAACAAATATAAGCACTTACACTTATTCTTACTTGCCTTTTAAGTTGTACAATAAAGCTATGCAGGTTTTCTGCTACATACAGTAATTCTCTAAGTTAGAAACTGAATGTTACTCCCACACCATATCCTGAACAAACGCTGTAGCAAAATTTCTTCTATAGTGCTGCAATATGTCAGCAGCCATGCAAAATGTATTTATTTGGAATTTTTTTACAGGACAAAAGGTCACAAATCAAACATACTTTATACAGCAGATCTGTTAAGTCTGACACAACCAACCAAAAAAATCGGAACTTACCTTTATTTTATTTTACACCTCTTTCCCCTCATGATTCATCTCTTGATAAGTCTTGGTACAGTTCCTGGTGTGGGCTCACCATGTGTGTAACCCTAAAACCATCTCAGGACTAAATGTGTGCCAAGGACATCTGGGTAAAAGTAATAGAATTTTTAGAAAACTCAAGTTCCACCTTTATCTCTTCAAATGTTCATTGTCATCCCAATCTTTTAACATAAGATCCATCCCACACACTAGCACTTTATTTCAGTCTAGCTACTTTGGAAAAACAACAAGGAGATATGCAAACAAACTTTCCCCTCCAGACCCAACAGACAACCAAATGATTAAAAATAGTGCCAAATAGAAGTACTGGATGGCAGAAAATGACCCTCAGTATCGAACATTTACAAGATAATATCATACCACCATAAAAATATTCACCAGCTGTACCATATTTCTAGTATTTTAGACTCACAACTTCCCTGGGATTTGGATGATTATTGCAGAGAAGGCAAAATTCACTGTACAGGAGAATATAGTACAGGACTTAAGACTGCTTTATTATAGTTTCTTGTCTGGGGTCACAGGATTTCTCAGCTGCCCCAGCATGCTGTCATGACCTTTCTTCAGGTAAACAACCCAGAGTGCAAGCACAAGCAAATACAAAAAGCTCAAATTCTTCTTGTACCAGTGTGCTTACCAATAATTAAGTTAATCTGAAAATAGTGCAAAAGGTAAGAAACCAGTTTCTCCTAAAGCTCAAAAGATTTTAAAGATTTTGAAGTCTATATAAGGACACCTATATTGGAGCGTAACAAAAAAAGGAAAAAAAAATCAGTGTGAATCATTACACAGACCTTGCCTTTTGCTTTCTCTCACTATATGAGCTAAAACAAAAGTAGCCAGAAAAAGATTGTGGAAGTTGTCCAAGAAGACAAGGGAAAATTATCTCAAGCAGCAGAAGGAGAGGTCACATTGGACATCAGGAAGAATTTCTTCACTGAAATGTTGGTTAGGCTTTGGAACAGATTGCCCAGGGAAGTGGCAGAGTCACCATCCCTGGAGGTGCTCAAGAGGTGACTGAGCATGGCACTTGGTGCTGTTGGTGCTGTGGTTTACTTCAACAAGGTAGTGCTCAGTAAAATGTTAGACTCAAAGGTCTTTGAGGTCTTTTCCAGCTTTAATGATTGTGTTGTTCTTTGAAGGGAGGAGGGCTAGGGAGGGAAATGTTTTCATTTATTCATGACTTTGCCAAATAAATCTGATATTCTGACTTAAATATCAGTATCTCCATTCAACATTTTCATTCTTTGTGCTTACAACATCATGGCCATAGTCTGAAGGACAAAAGCTGACATTATTCAGTCAGTAGGCAAAAAATTTACCAGAGAAAGCTTTTCCTTGTTTTTCTATCAGATAAAGCAGAGGACCTGATGCATTTTGTAAGACTTGTCTCTTCTGTACCACAATACAGCCAAAGTAATTTAGTTCTCTCTAAATAAAAGTGACTCTATACATTTAATAGATTTCTGGTTGATCTGATTTGGGGCAAAAGGTTACCATGTTCTTCTGGCTGGCAGGCTGAACTTTATTTTCACTTCACTAGAGTCTTGTTCAGAGGACATGGTTCAATTGAATTGAACTAAAGGGTTATGATCATGAATACTACAGGCACATTCCCTGATAGTAACATGGAGGTGATCTGAAACTGTTTCTTCCACAGCTTTGACCTTAATATTGTGCAATAACACTCTGAATTTCTATAAATCTTAAAAATTCATTATCATTCATACAAGACCTGCACATGGACTTCAAATCATTCAGTGTCTTTTAATATTAGCTCATGTTTTTAATTAAGATATGCATGATATACGAAATTTCACTAAGTGTCTTTCAAGGAGCTTTGATGATAATAAAAAATGAGCAATGGAAAGGCTTTGCTTTTAATAACTCCAAAATTATATTATTCTGGGATATATTTCTAACGCCTTATTCATTTCGTGGGGGAGGGAAGGAAAAAAAGTCTTTTAGTATTGTTAATTAAGATGAAGATTCTCATTAACTAAAGCAAATGTTAAATGGCCCACGGGAGTGCATAAATAATAGGCTTACTAATAAACTGTAGTATTTTGAAGCTGAGGAAAATAACTTTAACAATGCTTTTTGCAAATTTACTAATTACAATAGCTTCCAGCAGTGCCAGTTCAACCTGCAAAGGACTTTAAACTACACTTGTTCTGTTTTCAGAAGTGCTTCAGAGTAATTAAACTATTTTGAATCAAAGTTGTTCAACCTGTTTATTAAAACAAAATAGGCAAAATAGTTTTAAAATATTGTGGACTCTGGATGACTATATATTCTATAATTGAAATAGCCGTTCCTAAAAGGATAGTATTTCTGGAATTAAAATACATGAATACATTACATTTTATTCTAATTAAATGTAGTGGTTAGTAAGTGCTTTACTCTTCCATGAAGATGATTTTGCTATTATGAAAGCTATCATGTGGGAAACAGTGGCACTTATGAATAGTTCTAGTTCAGAATGACAGCTTTATAAAAAGTCAGTGTTAGGCTTGGATCTCCTTTACACAAAAATACCTAAAGGATGGTACATGTTTCATAGCATTTTTTCTGAAATGTATAAATATATCATTATTGTGGGCTAACCCGGTAGGCAGCTGAGCCCCACACAGCCACTTGCTCAGTCCGTCCGCCTGCAATGGGAAGGGGGAGAGAATCATAAGGGTAAAAGTGAGAAAACTTGTGGGTTGAGATAAAGACAGTTTCACAGGGAAAGCAACTGTTGTGCATGCAAGCAGAGCAAAACAAGGAAGTCATTCATCACTTCCCATCATCAGGCCGGTCTTCAGTGGTGTCAGGGGGTAAAGGAGTTCATCATGGGTAATGGTCACTTGGGAAGACAGACATCCTCGGTACAAATGTCCTCGCTTCCCACTTCTTGTCCCCAGGTTTTATTGCTGTGCATGGTGCCATATGTTCTGGAATGTCTCTTGAGGTATTTAGGGTCAGCTGTTCCCACTGTCTCTCTTCCCAAACTTTTGTGTACTCCTCAGTCTCATCACTGCTAGAAGAGTTCTTGACACTGTGTGAGCACAATCCAGTAACAATGAAAATATTCCTGTCTTATCATCACTGTTTTGGTCACAAATGCCAAACAGCACTGTCAAGAAAATTAACCTCATGCCAGCCAAAACCAGTAAAACTATAAAAAATCACTTAGTTGAAAAGTTGCCCAAGTTCCAAAAGGTTCAAGAACACTGAAAATAGTAGAATCACAGTACAATTTTGTTTGAAAATATCTCTATGGAGATTATCTGGTTTAACCTGTTCCTCAAAGCAGAGTCAGCTCAATGTTAGATCAAGTTCCTTCAGGTTTTATCCAGAACAGTTTTGAAAATTTCCAGACAAGAGTTTTCAGAGTCTGTTTTACAAACTTGATGCAGTATACCACTCTCATCATGAGCACTATTTCAGCATATGGATGAATGGATGGATTTTCCTTTTTTACAACTTATTGCTTTAGTCTCTTGGCTATGGTTTTTTACTCTGGGAAGATGCTGTTCTATAACTCACCTATATAATGTTTAAATCAGCAAGATCCCCACATCCTTCTCATCTCCAAGCTAAAAAAAGGTCACATCTTTCACTCTTTCCTCATGTATCATATTTTCCAGGCCCTTAGCCACTTTACTGCTACTCTATGACTCTTTCCAAATTTGTCGATATCCCTCCGGTTCTGGCAGAGTGCCAGAGGTCCACTTGCATTTCTTTCCTTCCTTCTGCCTTCCTGTCTTCCTTCCTACCTTGTAACTATGCATTAATTGTGTTTTTATGTCTGGTTGAGAGAACAGGAACAAGATTCTCTTCATATGAGTCTTACTGTCAAGGTGATGGAAAAAAAGGGAGAGAAATTTCTTTTTTTACTTATTTTCCTTATGTTGTTTTGAAACACAATCATCCATAATTATCAGTTAGCTAACCTGCCTTTTTCAGCTTCCTATTACCAACTTAATAATCTAGTTGTGTCTCCCCATGTCTCTTCCCAAAAACTTTAAAGTAACATCTGTTGCTGCAAACTTTTGGATATCTACCCACAAGATAAATAAGAAAGAACAAAAAGTGTAGAGATGCTTTTATTCTTTCTCTTTCCATATGATTGAATCTGTCTTGAACACTGTCTTCTGCAAGCATGATTTTCAGTATTTTTTGTCTTTGATTCCTCTCAAACTTTTCCTACATTGAGTAAAAACAATCAAACCATTTCATTAGTCTACTGCTCCTTTGGAAATTCAGTCTGTGTCTTAGGTTTTCACCATCAACAGGGCATTAACAATCATTAACAGATACACTATGGGAATAATTATCCTCTCAGAACTGGCTGTGGTTCTGAACCACACAAATATTCCTTTAACTTGTTATGACACTCTCCTGAAGGATCACTCCATTCTCTTGCAGTTGATACATCTGGAAGGCTCAAATACAAACTCTTGTGCAAAGACATTGAACATAAGTATTAACAAAACTTTTCATTTAGTTGTATTTTTGAGTATAATCTTTGACAGTTGAACAATTCAGAAAAACTTAAGAATGCTGGTGAAGCCTAAGCTGAAATTCTGATGAAACATCTCCCTTTTCCACTTTAGGAAATATTAGGGTAGTAATAATAGAAGGGAGCAGTTAAAAACAGTAATAAACTTCACTACACACACCTTTGGATACCCTGAGGCAGGAATCAGTCACTATTTTGAGAAAAAAAATAATAGCAAACTTTAATTTAAGACCAAGACCCCCAATAAGGAGCATGCCTGTTTCCAGTAAAGAAATCAGACATATCTGCATTTCAGATACATGGCTGTATCTCAGTGAGGCAGTAAAGAGAAACACACATGTAAGGAAAATGCATGGCTAAACACATTCTCAAAATGGAACTCTGTATTGGATGATCTCTCAAGGACCTATAATATTAATTATATATTATTATATAATTATTATATATTTAGGTTTTACATTTTTACCCTTAATATAATTAGTTTCCCTGTGTTGCTTTAGTTGTCATTTGACTTTGTTAATTGCTTTTTATTTTTAGTGAAAGGGAATGTAGAAGCAGAATAAATATGTAAAGCCCAAACATAGGTGTGGATACCCACATATTGAGTCATCCTGCATCATAATATTTAACCAGTGAGTATAGCAGGATTCAAATTTCCAGCACCTCATCACCATCAGAGAAAAACAAACAAACCAGAAAGCTAAAGACAAAGCAAGTAGACACATTTCTTGGCATTATGTAAATTACAAATTAGTAATGAATTTGCAAGTATCATCTCAAACAAGTATCTGTAAGCCCCATTCTGTTGGTAAACTACATTATAACTAGTTTAATTATATCTGTGTGTTAACTTCATATCTACATCTAAATGGGCTGACTGCAGTTGAATCAACAGATGTCTCATCTTTTCCACTGACCCTGGTCTTTTTCAGTTTCTTAATTGGGAGGAAACTGATGCACAAACCTCTAACTTTGTCTGCATAGTCAATGTGTTTTTCAGCATGGGATCTGAAACAGGCACTCAGGTCTGTCCTACCCTTTTTTCTCAGCTCCAAACCCACATACATCAGTAGTCACTGGCATTCTGCATAAATAAGATTCACTTAGTACCCATTGTGACAAGACAGGTTAATTATAAAATATTGTGTGTTGCGGACTCTTGAAGCAGCAAAGACACCAGTCAATGTAAACTAAGTTGAAGAAGCACCTGCTGTGTGTGTTTTGAGTGGTCTTTTCCAGGCAATTAATTTACTTGCCCAAAATGTAAATATTTGAGAGGGTAAGCATATCAGCATATATAAACTCTTGCAGTTCTTACTGCTGCTTTTTCTGTCAAATGTTGAAACATGCTGAGGTACATTCCCAGCTGGTGTAAACTCTATTACTTTACTGGCTTCAAATGATAGTTTGCCCCATTCAATATGTGGCTAATTTGGTTTTCCTTACACAGGTTGTAAGCCAGAATAAAGACAAATGTATGTATATTCCTATAAATAGGA
Organism: Camarhynchus parvulus; assembly: GCF_901933205.1. Lineage (NCBI taxonomy): Eukaryota > Metazoa > Chordata > Aves > Passeriformes > Thraupidae > Camarhynchus > Camarhynchus parvulus. The sequence goes on from NC_044572.1 coordinate 72,981,736, forward strand.
GTAGGAGCTGATAAATTTACCAAACCTATATATTTGTTACCTTTGTCTATAACTGTACGGACACAAAGTGTCATAACTCTGTGCATTCCCTTACTTTGCCTTCAGATCCAGAGCATTCTGTGAAAGTGGAACATCAGGAGACTTGGTATGTCACATACCCCATGCTCCTGTCAAGACAAGAGTTGTACTATATACAAATTTCCAAGCAGTTTTTTATCTAAAAGGACAGAAAATGGCAGTGATGGAAACTCCACCCTGCCAAAGGAAATCTAGGGAAGTGACTAATGTATCAGTAAAACAAAAAAAAGCGCTGTAAGTGGAGGTTTTGCTGTGAAATTAATGTAAAAAGAATACACTGACCAGAGGACTATCAATCAGGGTGCAAATCAATCCATAATTTAATGACACTGAATGCAGTGGAAAACAGAATGGGATTGTATCTGCATCCTGCAGGTATAAATTTCATTTAAACACAACAAAACAAGCCAACTAACCAAAAACCAAGGTAAGATGATGCTGTCATATTTAAGACCATTTTCAGAATATGAGTTTATTTTGTTTCTCTAGTAATCAAGTCTACATAGGCAATTAAAGCATCTCCCCATGTCAGCACACAAGGACACATGTCTTGCAAAGGGCACTCCCCTCCAGGCGTTGGGCTACCAGGGCTCAGGGAGAGAGCATCCCTGGCCCAAGCCTCCAGCAGCTATTTCTGGACAAGGCTCTGCCACAGAGGCATTCCCACAGCCCGAGGTGAGGCTGGGTTGCCCTGGTGCCCTGGGCTGCCCTGCTCCAGTCGGGGGCAGAGACATGGCCCCAGTCTGCAGGCTCTACCATCAGTATCCCCCCAGAGGAGCGCCCCGGTACTGCTGGTGCCCAGCCCCAGGGAGCTGCTGATCCTGCAGTGCCCGCAGACACCACTGTCAATAAACCACAGAGCTGTATTTTCAGATTGCAAAGTTCCCCATTGAGTTACATGGACTACAACAGCAGTGTTTGCCTTGCAATTAAAATGAAACAAATACTGACTAAGGAAACCAAAAACAAAGTCCCAGGGGAGCAAATGAAAGCAAGTTTAAATAACCTTTAATACAAGCTCCCGAGCAAAGAGCATTTCAATTTGTTTTACATCTCATCTCTCCAAAATTCTATGGGAACCTATCCCATACCAAACCTACAAGAAAGAGTCACAGAGTCTTTTCAGCCTCATATTCAAGTGGAAAAATCTCTTATTGAAAAAGCTTTTGATATTTGATAATTTATCTCTCAGCTACTGTGTTTAGTCTCCTTCTTTCCCTGCTACTGTCTTTCTGCAAATATTGTACTTACACAAAGTAGTGTGTAAAAAGAACTTTAAAAATTATGTTTTCATAAAATAGTTTTGTATGGAACAATCAAATTTTCTTTTAGCTTTGCTAAGATTAGGGAAGAAGTGATGGTATAGATTTAGATAAGAGTATCTCTGTCAGTTCAGCACACAGCTGGCAGTTTGCAGCATAACAGAATAACAGTTTGTAGGAGCATGTCATCAACAAGATGCTCCAGGTTAGAACAAGCTAGACTCAGAAGTTCCTGTCAACAGCTGAAAGACTTATCAGAAATGCTGACTTGAAGGAAGATGCTGAAGAGGGCTTATATAAGATATCATTATGATCTGATTATTTCTTCCTCTTCTGTATGTGATTTACATCATTAAAATCATTAATAGGGTCTTTTCAGTATCTGTAATCCATTTAAAGTCCTTCCTTGGTGTCTCCTGCCAACCGGATAATTCAGACTTTCTGTGTTCTACATAAACAAATTTATAAAAGCTACCCCAATGGGGAATTATCTGATCACTAATTTGTCCACTGTCTTTGAAGCTACCAGTAGGGCTCTAAATAAAATGAAACACAGCGGTGCTGTGGCCTTGCATTTTTTCTTTTCCCTATAAGTTAAGAACAACCCTTTTTGTGTTCAAAGGAGATGAAATATGCATTTACTTTCTTTCTGGAGACTGCCTTACTTACCAGGCTCCAGGTTCTTTCAATTAGTGTTGTCCCACTTGTTTTAACCACTTTGTCACAGTAGAATGAAATATCTTTAGACAGAGAATGGATGCTTATATAGGAGGATTGTCTTTGCAGCTGAATGAATGGACACTTGCATGTCTTCTGACAATTTTGAAATTTCATCTAACTGTAGTAAGTGGAGTCTTCTCTGTGCAGTTTAACTGTGTGGAAGCTTTAGCCTTCTCATGAATTCACTGCATTGAAACAAACGTCTGCTGTATATATAACACTTCAGGAGAACTCTGTTGTTAATCTGATGTCTCAAGTTCATTATGGGCTGAACTACCAATTTTTTTCACAGCATATGATAAATAAGTGAACTACATGCAACACCAGTACAAAACAACCTCGAATTACATATAATAATAAAAATTATACTACTAATAAATTTTATTATTAATTACTATTATCTGTAGTAGCAATAGTATACTTCATCCTTGCTTCTAAGCCTGAGGGACCTGTATTAAAGTGTACTACCAGAAAACAGAAGGCCAATATAGGGCTGTCTTAGCAGAGTGATTCATTTACACTCTAGCTTTACTGCCTATTCCCTAAGGTACCTCACAGATAGGAAAATTTGAAAGCACAGCAAATTAGGAAAAGTATAAAAATCTACCGTAGAGAATATTCCAGCCAGGACTCTACTGCTTTGCTGCCTACAAATCATCATGTGCAAAATCACAGATGACAAAGGCATTGAAATTGCCAGCAATTTATTATTACCTTTATTTTTAAAACAAAATCATTATCTAGAAAGCTTGTGCAAATATGCAAACCAGCCAGTAGGGTTGACTGTAGGGTGATCTTTCAGTTCCCTGTTAGTGCACAGTCATGCGCAATGAGAATCAGATTATCATGGATCCCAGCTATGCCCAACGGAGTGTTCAGTGCTGGGAGAAATTAAAAATAACTTTTCTATTCCCCATTACTGTCATCCCACACAGTGAAAAGTCTTTGAAAGCAAAAGCTAAAACTCCTCACACATAATTAGCTAGAACAAACTAATGAAAGAATTAAATATAAAGTGTTCTGCTCAAAGACATGATCATCAATCTATGGTTCATTCAATCACCACTGATTTGAAAATTCAGAAAGATAGGCAAATTATCCCATTCTACCACAAAGGCCTTAAGGGGCAGAGAAAATGGTCTCAGATCCTTCTTAATCATTTATTTTTATTTATTTATTTCTATTTTATTTTTGATCTGGTTATCTTAGCTTGATTAGTGCAGTTCCAATTACACTATATAGAAACAAAAGGACTTCTGAGGCTTTATAATATTGTTCTCAGAAATAAAATAAAGCATTTAATTAATCATTTAAGATGCGCTGACCTTTCATATGGTAAACAATTTTAGGTGTTTAAAAATTCCAGTTTGTGCTCTGATTTATGACATCCAATATTGGAAACTTTCTGATCGGATCCCTGGCTTACAAAACTTGTTTCTTGTTTTTCTCAATAAAGTAAAACTATTAGTTCAGCAACACTGAATGTTGAGGTGCAGCCTCTGCCCAGTTTTTTTCATTGCACTGTTTGCCATTTTCTTCAGTGAGGCGAGAATTTTACCTGTCTGCTTTAACTTATCAGCTAAAAATTTCAGACACAAACTGTTGAAACAGAAGGTGAATGTGAATAATACTTTTAGCTTTAAGTGTAAATTTTTCATAATTTTGCCTCACTTATGCCAAATGTAATGAGACTCGACCAGACTCTGTTCACTGTTTCATCAATAAAGCTAAAACAAGGAATTCCAAAGACTGAAGAAGGGTAATTAGAGGTACATTTCACCCCTAAATGCTTCTGTAGCTAATCTGTCAGCAGAAACCTGCATAATTTTCCAATAAATATGCAAGATGAGCAGCACTGGCTGGATGAATTAGAAAAAAAGAAGTGCCACACTCTACAATCAGCTTGTTTTCATCTGCTGCACACCTGTAGCAAGAACACTTACAATGTAGGTGGTGTATTTGGTGAAGTGAAAAAAAAAATCAGTAGTTAATTTTTGATCCCTAAAACACATTTTTGCTTTTCAGGGTATATATTCAGTTTCTAGAAGAGTTTGTAATTATTTTAGCTTCGGATATTTCTATTTTCACTAAAATAAAAAGTATTGGATGGATAGAAAAAAATGAGATAAGTCTTCAGAAGATGAAGCTCGTAACCCATGCTTTTGGGAAATGTACCTGAGATCATACCAAGCACATCTGTGTAAACATACACTAATTGTCTCCATAGACTGTTCAGGGACACAGGGTTCGTAATTCTTGATAGTGAATTTTAAACTGAAATCTGATGGGCAAATGCTACCACATGTGTTTCAACTTCTGTAGTATTTTTTGGTGTCCATAAAAATATGAGAATATTTGTCTTTTCCAGACCCCATAAAGATTTCCTATGGCCTCTCAGAGAATCAAGTCTGTCTCCTTACTTCTCTCTCTCTTTATAATTAATAAATGAAAATCTTAAGTTAGAAATAGAATATTTCCATAGAAATAGCTGACAACATCAGTTGCCCCTCAGTTGCCCCTGTTGTTGCCTATTTCCACTAGTGCATCACTACTTCTACTTTTGGGGAGAAAAGAACACCACAAACAGATTTCTGAAACTAGGAAGACACACCAATAGCAGACCAGAACCACACTTAGAGAGAGCATAACCATTCATACATTTCTTAGTTCCCTGTGTGAATTTCACAGAGGATGTTTTTTTCCTTATCAAGACAAAGCTCAGAACCATGCAGAGCAGAGACTGATTGGGCTGCAGCAAGAAATCAGCTTGATCTTCCATTGTTAAGATATTGTGGTGACAGGCATTCTGCAAAATCTCATTTAAAGAAATTGAGGGAAAGTAAATGATTACTCTGAGTAGGAATAGATGGTATCTCATCCTGCCACTTCCATTTGGCAGGTAGTCTCAACAGACCAATCCACAGATTACTTTCTTTAGCAATGTAGCAGAGTTCAATAGGTTATTTAGCATAACTTTTTTTCTCAGTTATTTTGCTTGGGTAAAGATCCTAGCCATCCAATTTTGGCAAAAAAGGATCCTTTTTCCTTTTCAAAAAAAATTAAAATCCATCAGTCCAGCCCACGTAAAAACATTTTGTATGATGTAAGTACCAAAACCACAATGCTGAAAATATATCAAGAACTTTTGACTGCTCAGGTCTATCAAACTCTGTCCCAGAAGAGAGATATTTGGTAAAGAGTCTCCTTGAGGTTACACCAACGGATTTTTATTAAAAATGTAATGAAATAATGTTCTATCAAATTATGTTGGACTGAAACTTACAGTATGTGCCAATTATAAAAAGTTAATTGCAATTTCAAAATGAAATCAAAGTATATTGATTTTTATTGACAAAATAACAAATATAGCTGCTTGTTTATGACATTTTATAATTACAATTATAATTAATTTTTATAAAGGAATCAATAGCTTGTTGAAGAATTCTGAAAAATTAAAGCTATCAGAGATATTTTGAAATAATAGAAATAAAATTGTGATGACATCAGGTCATGCAAGGAATTTATTAGCACTCAAGAGAGAAGGTCCATTGTAGATACACTAAGAATTTGCTTTGGAGATTATATAATGGTTTGATTTGTAAGGAAGATTTTGACTATTATCTAGTTCCAACCCCACTGCCATGGGCAGGGACATCTTCCACCAAACCAGGTTGCTCAAAGCCCTGTCCAACCTGGCCTTGAACACTTTCAAAGGGTTGGGTACCCACAGGTTCTCTGGGCAATATCTGCTGCTATCTGATCACCCTCAGAGTGAAGAATTTCTTTCTAATACGTAATCTAAACCAACCATCTTTTATTTTAAACCCATCTTGTTCACTATAGGCCCTAGTAAAAAGTCCCTCTCCAGCTTTCTTGTAGCCTCCCTTCAGGTACTGTAAGGTGCCATATGGTGACTCCAGGCCCTTCTCTTCTCCAGGCTGAACAATCACATCTGTCTCAGCCTTTCCTCATAGGACTGGTACTATATCCCTCTAATCATTTTCACAGCTCTCCTCTGGACTCACTCCAACAAGTCCATTTCTTTCCTGTGCTGGGGACCCCAGAGCTGGAAGCAGTACTCCAGGTGGGATATCACAAGAGCAGTTTAAAAGGACAGAATCACCTCCCTTGACTTGCTGGCTGTGCTCCTTTCGATGTAGCCCAGAATACAGTTGTCTTTCTGGGTTTTCTGCAAGGGCACATTGCTGGCTCCATTCAACTTCTAGCCCACCAACACTCTGAGTCCTTTCCTTCAAGGCTGTTCTAAATTCATTCTCCATCCAGCTTGATTTGAGATTGGGATTGCCATGACCCAGATGAAGAACTTTGCACTTGGCCTTGTTGAACTTCATGAGGCTCACACCACCCCACTTGTCCAGTCTATAGTCCCTCCGATAGCATCCCTTTCTCCCAGCTGCTGACATCACCACACAGCTTGGTATCATCAGTGAATTTGCTGAGCATTCTTTTACTCCCACTGTTCATATCACTGGCAAAGGTGTTGAACAACGCCGTTCTGGTTATGTTTCCTGTTTTTCAGCACGTGGGAACTTCACTGGACTGTAACAGCTTCTCAAATAAAATGGTGACTCAACAGCTTCCTCTTCCAACTCCCTCAGGACCCATGGATACATCTCATCAGGTCCCATGGAAACATACATCTTCAGGTATTTTACATGGATATTCTACAGCAGGCAGTTCTTTATTCTTCCAGCTCCTGCATTTGCTTTTTGCAGCTCACATTGGGTGTCTGAAGCACTTGAAGAATTTATCAAAAAAACCCATTGAGTACCTCATCTTTCTTTATATCCTGGGTAACCATGTCTCTTCTTTCCTTCCAGAAGAGACTTACTTCTTCTCTAGACTTCCTTTTATCTCCAGTGAACCTCCAAAAGGTTTTGGTTTTTTGGGTTTTTTTGCTCTTGTTGTCACTGTCTAGGTTTAATTCCATCAAGACTTTAGCTTTCCTAATCTTATTCCTGGTTGCTCAAACAATTTCTCTGTAATCTTTCCAAGATATCTGTCCTCATTTCCACCCTTTATAGGTTTTCTTGTAATATTAGGGTGTGTCCACGTACTTCATGGTCATCCCCACAGGCCTTCTGTAATTTTTGTCTGACCTCTTCTCTTGGGATGTATCATTCCTGATGATCCTTGAATAGGACTCAGATTTCTTGGCCTCCTCTTTCCTTACAGGGCTTTTTCCCTTCAGCTACCAAACACATTCTTGATGAGGCCAAAGTCTGCTCTTCTGAAGTCCAGGTTAGCAAGCTTTCTGTGCACCATCCTCACAGCCTTAAGAATCTTGAACTCCACCATTCCATAGTCTTTGCAGTCAAGGTTGGTTTTGAGCTTCACATTCCCCATCAGTCCCTCCATGCTGGCAAGGGCCTATCACAGCACCTCTCCTAATTGGTTGTTCTATTACTTGGAGAGAGAAGTTATCAACAAGTATTCCAACATCCACATGAATTGTTTATGCTCTGCTGTGGTATCCTGCCAAAAAAAATAATTGGTGAAGCTGAAGTCGCACATGAGGGCTTGTAAGTGTGAGACTGCTTCTGCCTGTCTATAGAGGGTCTAATCTACTCAGCTTTCTGGTCAGACACCAAGTAGCAGACTCCCCTATAATATCAACAGTTCCTTCCCTCCCTTTAATCCGTAAAGTCTCAGTCAGCTCCTCATTAGTCCTCAGGCAGCTCTCCCTGGACTCCAGCGGCCCATTGACAAAGAAGCTGATAACCCCTGACCATATTTCCTGCCTGTCCTTCCTTAAGAGCCTGTATTCTACCATTCCAGCACTCTAGCTACAGGAGCCATCCCTCCACATCTTCATGATGCCAATAAGATCATAGCCCTGCAGATGTGTGCACATGAACTCTTCTTGATTATTCCCCATGCTTTTAAGTTTAAAGTGCTCTTCATCAGCTTGACAGGCCAGACTGAAGATGCTCTTCCCCTCCTCTTACTGATGCACCCCATCAGCCCCCAGTAGAACAAGTCTCCCAAAGTGAGTTCCATGGCCTGAGTAGCTGAACCCCTGCCTTGTGGCACCAGTATCATAAACATCTGTTCATTCTCCAGATTCAGCTGTCCCTTTCAAATCTTTTTCTTTTGACCAGGAGGATTGATGAAATTCTACAAGCATTCCAGAGATCCTCACCACCATTCCCAGGGTTCTGCAATCCTTCTTGATACTCTTGGAATATACCTACTATGCAAGGTACTATAAAGAGAATTAACACTATTCCAGTCAAAGCCAGTAAATTACTGTAGTGCAAAGGAAATTACTTAGATATTGTAATTATATTGCTGAGTACATTTTTTCTGTGTTTTAGGAGAGATAAAATTCTTCTCCAGAAAATTCTTTCATAATTATATTGTATAAATTTAACTTACAGTGTTTCTTCCTCTCCTTTAATCCTTTGCCCCAAATGTACCTCTTCAGTTAAGATACATATAAATTGTGAACTATGTCTGTAAATTTCAGGTACTTTAACATTAAAGACACCTTTGTGCTTATCAGTCAGGACCTTTGCTTTAACCCCATGACTCTGTCAGACAGATGCATGGCAGGACTTCTGTCCCGCTGTGGTGTTAATCAGATGAGAAGGATCCTGCTGGCAGTTGTGGTAATTACAGTGGGATAGCTCATCTTTTCCTGAACTTTCTCTGTGCCTTCATTTCTCTTAATAGCAACAGAGATAGTAATAAAAACAAATGTTAATTATGTCAGCCTGCAATGTCCTTCTTTTGTGACAAGTTAGTTTAATGGTAACTATCAATGTACAAGAATTCCACTGGCAACTTTTCCAGTTTATCTATTCCCTTCTTTCTTTGATGTAACTACCTTGAGTGGTTTTTTATCATAACACACAGGTGAAAACAAGTACAAGATTTTCACATGTGTCTTGTTTGTTGATATTCAGAGTTCTCTACTGAGAACTTTCTGTGTCTTTTACAAACTCTCATCTGGTATTTATACCGTACCACCAGAGACCAGTTTAGCAGTGAGGTTTTAGGAAGCGCAAGTTGGAAACTCAGATATATACATTTTGTCTTAGATCTCTACCTAGGTGAAGAAGCTGATGTGATTTGCACATCAAGGAGGAAGTGAAATTTTAATCTAGGGTAGGACCAAAATAATGTAAATTATTCATTCAAGTATTTTCCAACAGCTGGCAATTTAACTTTTTACTCTGATTCCCTAAGTTAGCATAAATAATTCTCACTTATATCTTATAAATAATCACTTGTGATACAGCTATACCTTAATAATAATAATAATTAATATTTAGTTAAGTCTTTCTCTTATTTAATTTAGATTTCCAGACCTTTAGTTCTTACAAAACTAGAAATTTTATAATAAAATTATTCAGTTAATTCTTCTAAATAAATTTAATGACTATATTCCACTCATTTGTATCAGAATTACTGCTTAGCAGTACTAAATTAACCAAGTTTATGAGGAACATTTTGAGAATTCAGTTCAAATATCTGGAGCAATGGCACTCAAATAATAAACACAAGATCATAAACTTTTAACTTTATCACTCTGCATGTTAATTCTTATAGTGAAAGTGATAATACCTATAAGCAAAGAGGTGTAACAGTGGATTGTGACCTTTGTTGGCACTTGTGAAATATTTGGTAGAAAAGGATTAACTTTTTTAGAAACAAATATCCAAATAATTTGTTTAGAAACAAATTATTTCACAGCTGCAGCTAAAAAAAAAAAAAAACAAACAAAATCAACAAACAAAAAAAAAAAAAAACCCCAAAAAAACCAAAAAAAAAAACCCAAAAAAACCAAAACCAAAAAAAAACAAAAAAAAAAAAAAAAAAAAAAAAAAAAAAAAAAAAAAAAAAAAAAACCAAAAAAAACCCCAAAACACAAGGAAAGAAAATCTGAAATCTTGTAAAACTTATTTTGTGCTATCACATTTGGACTTTTCTTAATCAAAACAGATTCCAGTGGTCTGATTATTTCATCTATCTTTTCACCTGTGCATTTAATTCTATCAGTTTATCTATCAACTCTGTGTAAATACTTGCCAGGGAAAATATGTCATATTGAAATGGAAGTCCATTGTAGGCAGTCTGAGTTACCAAGATTGAAATCCAGCTAAGAAATTATCATAAACAAAAGTGTCAAAACTATTATACCTTTCAATTGGAGGCACAATATAATCACAGTACATTCTGAAGTGTTTTCAATTATGTAATTATAAATGTAGAAACATATTTTTATTTAACAACAAATGTGAAAACATGACACAATATATTAATGAATATAAAAATAAGACATTTATCTTTACAGAAACTCTAGAATTAAATGATCTCAAATTTTATGAGTAATTACATTAGGCTGTAGTCATATTTTGTCATGCATAAGTCATGATTTTTGGATGATTCCTGAGATCACAGCTGATTGTCCTGTCAACTTTCAGCTCTCAGAAAGGTTCAGAGTTAGCAAGGCTGCTGAGAACTGTGAGAATGAGGCATGCAGACAACTGAATGCATGGAAAGACAGATAGATAAGTGTAAATTTATGTCTTTATGCAGGGAGATAATGTATAAATGATGCTTCTTAACAAAAAAAAAAATAATAGATGGTAGAAATAAGTAATTATCTACTTTTTCATTGTAATTAAACAAGTAGATTTTTTAAAATTGCAAACATAGAAAACAGACACCAACTCAGCTTCCAATCAGATTTATATAACAGGTCCTCTTTCAATCATTTTCTGATTGACTTAAAATTGCAGTCAGCTTCTTTTAATTTTTTCCTCAAATTAAGTAATATTCAACTGCACATATGAGCTCAGCCCACAGAAAAATGTACTTTTTCCATTGAAGAAAATCTGGATACTCCAGTCATTAATTGCAATGTGTTATAGGTCGTACATGTTTCAAAAAGTCTGAAGAGTTTGAGACTTAGAGTCACTTACCAAATAATCCTTGGAAACCAAAAAAGATTGGGCTCTTTAATGACTTGGACACTTTTGAAAATGGAACTTCTTGTGAGCACTCTGATGGAATTTTTGTGACATTTTTTGTCAGGGTCAAATTTCATGCTTGAGGTTTAACCTTATTATTGCACTTTCATGTCAGCAGGATACTGCTCATATAAAAGATATTATACCAGTCTAAAACTAGTATGTTGAATTAAGCATGCAGTCTCCAACTGTGTGCATTTCTTTTTTTTTGTTTCCTTGCTTTTTAACATAGAATTTAGTTGCATACCAATTGAGATAGTCACATCTTCAATCTTAAGTTATTTTCTTCATATTTTTTGTGCTTTTTATTTTGTTTTTGTTTTTAGTTTTGGGTTTTTTTCTTTGTTTGTTTCGTTTGGGTTTTTTGCCTTTGATCTTTATTCCCATGTCTGCCTATTCCATTGGCTCCAAATGTGCAGCTCTCTAGTGGCAGACTTGACCTAGAAATGGGGATGTTGTAGTGGATTAACCTTGGCTGGAGGCCAGGTACCTAATAAGCCACCCTATCACTCCTCCTCAACAGGAGTGGGGGAGAAAAAAATTGACAAAAAGCTCATGGGTTGACATAAGGGCAGGGTGATCATTCATCAATTATTATAATGGGAAAACAGACTTAAATTTGGGGAAATTAGTTTGATCTGTTACCAAGCAAATCAAAATTAGATAAGTTTCTCAAACAAAGACAAATCTTAAAACATCTGTCCCCTGCCTCTGAAATTTTTCTGAGTTCAACTTTATTCTCAGTTTCTTTACCTACTTTCCATTAGCAGCACAGAGGGATGGGCAATGAGTACTGTAGTCAGTTCAGGCTGTCTCTGCCACTCCATCTCATCACTATTCTCCCATGCTCCACTGTGGCGTTCCTTCCATAGGAGATAGTCCTCCCATGAATTTCTCCAACACTGGTCCTTACAACAGGCTAGGGCTCTTCAAAACTGCTCCAGCACGGGTTCCTTCCATGTGGTGAAGTCCTCCAGGACTGGACTGCTCCAGTGTATGCTATCCATGGAATCATCTGTTCTGCCAGGACCCTGATCCAGCACAGATTCTCCATGGGATTACAGCTTCCTTCTGGCATATCCACTTGCTTCAGCATGGAGCCTTCCATGGGCTGCAGTGTGAATACCTGCTTCACCATGGTGTTCTTTGGGCTGCAGGGGCACAGCTGCCTCAGCCTAGTCCTCACCACAGTCTGCAGGGGAATCCCTGACACCTGGAGCCCCTTCCTTCCTTCCTTCCTTCCTTCCTTCCTTCCTTCCTTCCTTCCTTCCTTCCTTCCTTCCTTCCTTCCTTCCTTCCTTCCTTCCTTCCTTCCTTCCTTCCTTCCTTCCTTTTCCTTCCTTCCTTTCCTTTCCTTTCCTTTCCTTTCCTTTCCTTTCCTTTCCTTTCCTTTCCTTTCCTTTCCTTTCCTTTCCTTTCCTTTCCTTTCCTTTCCTTTCCTTTCCTTTCCTTTCTTTTCTTTCCTTTTCCTTTCCTTTCCTTTCCTTTCCTTTCCTTTCCTTTCTTTTCTTTCCTTTCCTTTTTTTTCTTTCTTCTTTCTTTTCCTTTCTTTTTTTTCTTTTTTCTTTCTTCTTTCTTCTTTTTCTTTCTTCTTTTTCTTTTCTTCTTTCTTCTTTTTCTTTCTTCTTTTTCTCTCTCTTATGGTATCTGCATAAGCTATTTTTCTCACATATCCTCACTCCTGTCTGCCAGCAGTAGGTTGTGCAGTAGGTTTTTCTGTACCATAAATATGTTATCACAGGAGTTCTACCAAAACTATCTATTGAGTTTCTATCAAGTATACTTTCATATAAGTCTTGACTGCATAATTTGTACTTCACCTTGATCTCAGAGATTCCTTAAAGAAGTTGCTTCAGTAATGAGTGGGAAAAACTCTTTTTTACTTCTGGAGACTCCAGAGCAAACTGACCAGTTAAATTTTGAAATGAAGGGTTGAGAAGCTGAACAATACATTTCTCTTAATATAGAAATAAATCCAGATAATTTGAAGAACATGATAAGCAGGAGGGAATGTGATAAGGTAGACAAAATACCTTTGCCCAAAAGGAAAGAATAATTTTAAAATATCATTTAGGAGTTTTTGAACACTGCTGAAGTAGAGAATCATAGGGAAGAAAACAACTGAGTAAACAGTCTTGCCCTAATACCTTCAGGGCATAGTATAACAAGAAAAAGCACCAGGGCACTAAAAGCTCCAAGAGAACCCAAAGCCCTCCACAACATTGCTTAACCCTTATGAAAGCTCCCTTTGCCTTTGTTTTGTCTGTTCACAGGAGACATTGTGTTAACACATCCTGCAGCTCTTGATAATGAACTTACCCTTTAGTTGACTGACGACACAATCTTTGATTCCTTTTTGTGCTTTGAAACATTATGGTAAGTCAAAGGAGTTATTTACCTTCACTCTATGAGTTCTTGTGCCCTCTTCCTTAAACAACTATCTAGTGAGTGGAAAAAAATTATTCCTTCTATCAGATGGTCTGATTGGTGAGTTGCAGGAATCCTCAGCTGGTGTGTAACATAACTTGGTTTTCTTTGACTGATCAGTATCAGCATTGCCTAGCATTATTATAAGACAGTGATGAAACTTTATAAGTCTTTTTATCTGAATGGTGGTGAGAGGAGTGATAAGTTTTCAGCTAATATAGAAAGCTGTACTCCTATAACTTTAGTGGAAGATGTATATGGTAACTGAAGACCTGGATTTACCATTAAAATGAAACACATTCATAACATAATCCTGCACTAAACCTGGTTTCTGTAAAATATTTTACCAACATATTTTTGGAAAACTGAAACCTTATTTGATAGCAAAGCAAGTTTTGAAGAAGGTCTTTCTTGGACTAAAACTGAGTTTTGCTAGGATGTATGAGGCTGACATACAATAATCTGCATTGCAGCTTTGGAATCCCTGCACTTTTCTCTTACTCACTAAAAAACAAGATGTTTGCCCATTTCCAAGGTTGTGCTTAATTTCAAGGAACAGCAAATGAATTAATGGAAAAATAATGTAAGAATACATATTCCTCTTCAACCAAATGATCACTTTCATCTCATGAAGAGTAGAATTTTTCTTGCCATCTAGTCTGCTACAGAAATATACGCTATTCAGACAAAGGATTTATCAATTCATAAAGTCCAACATATTCTGAGTTGAAGATGTGTGCTAATGACAATGTGCTCTGCAATTTCCCTTATGATTTTGTTAATATTAGTAAGAGGATCTAGGCTAAGTTAAGTATCATCACTGTTCTCTTTCTCAGGAAAAAAATGTCTTTCACAGTGCAAATCTTCTGCAACTCAATTTTTTTTGTTCACATCAGTCAGCATTTCCATATAAAAATGGTTTCATATAATCTTTAAGACTATTATATTTACTTAGTTCTCTGAAGCATTTTCTGGATGAAAATGTTTGCTGGTTTGCTGCTTTCTTTTTTTTAATTTGCAAATAATAATCAGAGACATCTCATTTTAATTTGCTTTTATATTTTGGAACGTGAAAAGCAAAAATGTATCATTCATTCCCAGGAATTTATTTTTGGTTTAACTAATGGACAAGAATTCTGTAAAAGAATTTTGATCAGTCTCATTTAGTGGGAAGTATAGTACGTATGGTGATCCGAAGGCAAGATGTGTCCCAGATATCTATACCTAACTCACAAGGTAAGGACAAAGAAAGTTCATATTCTAAAAGTGAGATGATTTTTTTGTAAACAAGCAAACAAGTAAGCAAACAAACAAATTTGTTGCTAATGCTATAATCAATAATTTTTAAAATGAAAATTGTTGGAGTTTGACCAGCAAAGAGTTTTTTAGACAGTCCAGATCTCCCTGCAACCAACAGTGTTTATGTCTATTACTTTCTATAGAATTAATTCTCTTCATGGTCCCAGTCAAAGGAAATCTTGAGCATGAGATAAAATTTGTTATATTACTAATATATTGTTAAATCATACAGAATTTTAGGAGCTTCATCAGCCACAATTAAAACATGAAAATATAGACTTTTAGAGTCAAACTGAATTTCTTGCCAAAGATTTTAAGCATTACACACCTATGAATCATTTATCTTAAAGACCTATTGAATCATCCACTGTGTGAAATTTTGACTGGAGCAGGGAAATACATGCTTAGTAGAAAAAAAGGTGGTGTTTTACAAAATGTATGCTCAAACGCTACCCAGGATAATTACACTTGCCTTGATTCTTCCATTCCATCAAGAACATTTTTTTTTTATAAATTTTTAAAACATTTTTCCTGTTTCAAGCATCAAAGGTCCCCTGTATTTTTAAACTGTGGAATGAAGGCACATTCTTTCTCTGTGCTCTTTGTCTAATCTTGCATGGTGCTGATTTCAATAATCTTGTAACACATATTTTCAGGTACTGGGGGATAATCAAAAGGCTTACATGTTCATATATATAGATATATAATTAAAGAGGAGAGGACAGGTAGTAAAATCCCTGTAATTTAGAACTGTATGAGATGATTTATATAATTAGATGTTGTTATGACAGTAAGTATCAACAGTGTAAAATTATTATAAATTATTATTTATCTGTGACTAGAACACACTGAAGTATTTTGCAATAAACATAAATAATGCTTCTATGAAAATAAAGAAGCACAGCTCTTGGAAAATCTTTCCAGTGAGGTAAATTTTATAATATCTTTCCATAATGGAGACCTTGACTAGGCCTCCACACAGCTAAATAAGAGTAGTCACACAGAGGGCCTCAGGTTTTCTGGAATGGCTGTTTCAGATCTGGAAATGTGTGTATGTATATATATACACACATATGTGTATGTATATGTACATGTATTATTTATTGTATATCATGTATTATGTATTATATATTATATCTATTTTATAATCATATATCCTGGTCAGACTTCTGATGATTGCTATACCAAAATACCCAGGCTCTACCTGAAACCCCTATCTCATAAGTCCAAAGTCCTAAAAAAGCACATCTACTCTATGAAAGTATAGAAAGTAGTCAGGAATTGAATTTAAACACCAGCCTTCAGTCTTCTACCATTTTAGTTTTCTCTCAGGGTTAGCTGTGCATGAGTCCCCTGTAAGAGTAAATCAGTAGAGTTTGGAGCATACTATATTTTGGAAACTCTTGTTCCAAAAGGTTAATTGGCAGGACTGCAGTAGTTTTGTATTCCTTCATGTCATGGTCTTCTGGCACTTTTCTAGCTCCATCCCACTGCACCATCCCTCTCACCCTGCCTTACATAATACCCTTTATAAGAACATCCCCTAAAGGTCTTTTCAGGTCCATTCTATCAAACACCATTCTGAAGGACTAAAAATCATCCTTGAATTATTTCGGACAAATTGAAATGAAAAAATATATAGAACAGAGAGCCACAAAAACATTTGATACATGTGTCAATACTACAAGAATGCCCTACAAGATCCATTGAGGATTCACAGCTCAAGTTATCTGTTGAGGAAGTGCCTATCTATTCTAGAAGGAACAGGTAGATGTTAAGCTGTCTGTGCCACTTGGCCTTAGGGCCAGGGCTGTCTTTTATTCAGCCACAGAATATTTGGATTCATGTAGACTAAAACTTTTTAGTGCCGTTGATAAAGAGTAAAACAGAAGCAGAAAATTATACTTACATATGGTAGTGAAATGAAAACAAGCTATTTTAAGCAATTCCAAACTCTAGTAACTTGTGATCTGTTTAATTTGAATAGGAAAACAGAAAGAACATTTTCCTTCTTTTATTTAAAAATAAATACTTAGTCTAAAAAAATTCAATCTGTGTAAAATTCTGTCAGCAAGAACCCCCAATAAATAACTAATTTGGTCAGCCATGGGTGAGTGCTCTTTTGTAGTATTCAATAACATATTTCATTCTTAAAAAATAAATAAAATACACCATAGAGATTATTTTTACTCTTCTGTTGCCAGTTGTATATTTTGCTTCTTTCTATTTTATGGTTTTAATATGAAGAACTAGCTAGGCTCTGATGTTAAGAGCTACATTCAAAAAATTGACAGTGTTCACTGATGCTGCTTTGGGTCTTGGTGTGTGTTCAGTATTGGGGATGGAGGGAGTGTTGCACAGTTCCATTTGGATCTCAGTAAGAAAGATACAGAAGCAAATAGTGTAATAAGACATCAGATTCAGAAAGAGAAAATAATGCCAGAAACATGAACAGTGAGTAAATCTTAGTTCCCTTCAGATGTTAGGCACCTTGAGTTCACACAGCATCAGACATCAGAAAGAGCCCAGATGGATCTTCCCATTATGCACTGCTCAGATCTTGCCTAGGAAAATATTCAATTTCCTTTCCATAGCTTCTTTTATCTTGCATAAGAAAACCACGTATCTTTTCCTGATAGACTGCTGTCTCGTCTCATCTCATACCACCCATCAGTGCAGGCTGTTGTGTGGCTTCCAGGACATGGTCCTGCAGCAGCTCCTTGTGCAAAATAAGCCTTCTAAAAAAAAACAATGTTTTTTAAGATACATACTTTTGAAACTGTCCTTCAAAGTGCAGAAATATTATTGATACTTTTAAATTTTCTTAGTAATTATATATGCATGCTTGGAATTAGCAGTACTGACTTCCAGAATTATTTCATGTCTTCCTCCTGAATTTTCTGTATTTATCATCAGAAAGATTTTATATCAATACAACAATATGTACCAGATACATCTAATTATGACTCTATTTCACCAAGTTTATGAGTGTTTCATGATTTTGAACAGCTGTGATAAAAATGGTAAGACAAATCAAAATGCAGTGGCTATTTTACTAATAGAACAGCTTTATAAATTTGGCCAATATTGTGAAAGTCTGCAATATTTTGTAAGATATTTCCTTATCAAACCTGGCTCTCCTCTGAAGTACACAGACACAAAAACCTTACACCATGGGAGTATTTTAGTACCTTATGAAAAAAAGATGTTCAGAATTAATGCAGCAACTCCTTCTGTCTGGGTATAGATATTTCAGCTGTACATATAACAGTTCTGCAATTCAAAGAAAGTTAGGTCATGCTACCAAAAAGACAACTGCCCTGCCAGTGAATTGATAACACTTTAACCCATTTTTGTACTCAAAGTTTTATGTGTCCTGTTATTTCCATCAAAATACATTCAGATGTCTTTTTTTTTGAGACTATAAGCATATTAAAAGAAAAAATATATACCAGGTGTTACAATGTAGAGGATGTACCAGGACTTACACCACTTTCAGTCTAATCAGACACAGTAGGTAAGACAAACATGGAAAATATTCCCTGACTTGTGAACAGCAATAGAGATTGTCAAGGTAATGTTTGATTTACTGATATCCAGCTTTTCTCACTAGCCAGCACAGCAAAAGCTTTCATGAGGGCTCCTCCAGTGCAGACACAGTCGGATGCAGAGCTGTAGTGGTAGCAGCCAGCTCCTCACTTTTGTCCATCTTATAAAAGACCCAAAACTATGTTCCCACAGCCACTGCCATATACTGTTACTGCCAAATCGAGTCATCCAGCTTTCAGCTTGCTCCCCCAGAGCTGGAGAGGCAAATAACCAGTGGGAATAGCCTTGGTGTCTGTATTACTCTTCCTGTTGAGCTATACACAAGAAAAGGCCCAATGTTGAATATCATAGCCGGTCCTTAAGACTTAGGCCACAACACAGCATATAGAATTTCCATGGAATTTTCTCTTTCAAATATTGCTCGTGTGGTATCAAAGAAAACATTTGCGTAACTTGTTGAGATAACAAGCATAAGTGGAAAGTTCTCTTCCAAATATCTCTCTGGATTCATAACGCATGTCAATAAAAGTAACTCTTCTGTAATTTATTAATTCATACCAGTGGAGAATTTGCTGCTAAATGATTTTCTTAAGCTTTCTCAATTCACATATATGTGAATGTATCTAAACCAGACATCTGCAGGGGAAATGAGTAAAGAGAAATTATAGATATTTGGGGAAGGGGGTGGGGGAGAAGAAGCATTCCGGTGATGCCTTAAGTTTTAGCTTTCTTGTTTTTCAGATTCTGTGCTACCTAGAGTTGTAGCTCTGAGCTTCATATTAAGTCTTAGTGGGTTCTCTTCACAGGGTAGGTAGACAAAACAATCCTTTTCCAGCTTGAGACCAAAGACAACTGTTGCAACGTTCAGGTCCAAAAAGGACAAATAAAGGGAACTGAAGAGAGCAAACAAGGAGCATGGGACTTCATAACCTGAAGATACAATTTGACAATTAACTCCAATATGCAAGTGGACCAAAGCTAATAAAAGTGTGAGACCTCATGGCTGGTCATCCATTTTATGACCGTTTTGGGTCTCTCTTGGGTGTAGCCCTGGCCATGCCCTTGTACTGCCCAAGGTGTATCCTTTAAAGCCTATTAATAAATAACCACTTTATTCTTTTAGCTCTGTCTAGTGTCTGTTCTAGGTCAGCGTCTCAAGGCATCACCAGTTTTCTGGAGTTTCATGGAACATAGATATTTTTAAAAATTGAAAATAGAGACACCCATTCAAGTCTGCCTAGATTTTGTTTGATTTAGAACTAGCTGGATTCAAGAGCAGCTTTGACCTTAAATTTGTGAGAAAGTGGCTATTTTTAACTTGTAACTGCAGTGACCTTTGCAGGGATTTCTGAATGGGTTAATTACCACTGGAAGTAATGTTCAGCAAGAACACACCTCCCAAGGCAAATTTCTCTAGTGCTGTAGTGGAGGGACAAGCTGACTGTTTCATGGACATTTGTTCAATTGCCCATATGGCCATAGCCAGGTCAAAGGCCAGAACATACAGGGACCTGAATTTCCATTCTTCTGCTCCAAATGGGAATAGTTAGAAACGTTCAATAAGCTGGCAAGTAGCAACCGGGGGTTGACTTACGGCAAGGATGTACTTGTTTTTTTTTAAATTAAGTGGCACCTATTATAGTACTTGTGTTCATCCCTTAGGATGCTTTTTCTTTTAATAGCAATGTATTCACCTCAGATAAAAGAGGTCAGTTCACTTGGGAGACTTTCAGTAGAAATGTTCCTTTGTGACTCCTCAACAACACTACAAAAACTGGAGGTGAGGGGTATTTGTGTTCAAATGTTTGTTCTGGTATCCCATTGCTGTAAGGCTTCCAGACCCAAGTCAGCTAGACTCAAAAAAGCTATCTGAAAGATAATCAGAATTTTTACAAGGATAATCTCAGGATGTAAGAATTTGAGCTGTGATCTGGACAGAAAAAATATGAATACAGCCAGGGACATGAAGCAGGAAGGTAGGCTATCTCATCCAGAATAACTTTTGACTCTTCCAAAGGTATGTTGTTACCCTGTTTAAGTTCCAAAGCTCTTGTTTCAAATTCCAGTTTCCTAAATGCAGTAACTGAACAATTTCTAAAAGATGGTAGAGATTTAAAAAACTATCAATACATTCAAAAAGTGAACCATTAAAATTAATGTTTGGAGGCCAGTTCTCACAATTCTGTTGATCTACAAATTGAAAAACAGCAGTTTTTCTTTGCAATCCTGTTTTCATACTATCACAGGGTAACAAAAGTATGAAGACACTTAAACACAAAGCAAAATTGTGCACTGTCTGTAAAATTACTTAATCTTGAAGAGGGTTAAGTACTTGCAAGTAATTGATTTACAGGATCTGGTGTCAGATTAAGTATTGACCAAACCTATATTTCATCAAATAGAAGAAAATAGATCATATTTTTATTAGTATCAATGAATGATTAATCACCTCTGAACTCTGAACACATGATTTGTCAATACTCTTCTTCCCCAAATAAATCTCTCAATACCCAAACTTCTTCCCATCCACATTTTTTGACAAACAGCCATCTTAATCAGAAATTTGTTGTCAGGAAGAAAAACTTCATAAACCAGAGAGAGCAGCTAATTTCATGATACTAGATGTGGGAGCCTTGCGGCTGTCAGTACTTAAAATAATATTACTCCAAAAACCCATCAGTATCTCATGAATTTCAGAGGTAGTCTGAAAACTGTTTTACAAACTGGTGCAACTTATTAATTCAAATATATCTTAACAAAGCTTTTGAAGAGATGATAGCAAAGCATATTTTCATCAGTTTTAACTTAAGTTAGATTTCAACTTCTCATTATTATTTTAAGGCAAAAGTACTTACAAGTGCACTTTTTTGTATCTGGCACCACAGACTTTTGCACAGATAATTGACATAACAGGTCACTGACTATTTCCCCTTGGAATACAGGGATTTTGTTCTGCTCCCTGTCCCTGTCTTCCAGCTCAGGGTACCCCAAAACCAACTGGTCTTGCTATTAAAGCCTGGGAAAAGAAGTCATTAAGTACCTCAGTCTTTTTTTGTCACTCTGGAAGTCCAGGGTAGCAATTCTGCTGACTTCCCTCCTTATTTCCCAGGAACCAAAAACTATCAAGACAGCCTCCAACCATCACATCACTCACTAGTCCTTCTCTGTTTGCAAACAGGTCCAGTGGGCACATCTTCCCTAGTTTGCTAGCTCACCAGCTGTGTCAGGAAGTTATTTTCTATATACTCCTCGATTCCTTCTCTGGGAACATCCTACACGGTTTCCTCTCTGCTGTGATGTATTTCCAGCAGACATCTGGTAAGTTGAAGTCCTGCATGAGTGGTCCCCCTTAAAACTTCTCCCAGCTCAAAGAATATTTCTGCTGTCTTTTTATCTTGGTTGGATAGTCTATGACAGACTCCCACCAGGATGTCTGCCTTGTCAGCCTTCCCCCTGATTTAAAAATCCCCCTAAATGCTTGATTTTCATCACCATCATTAAGCTCTAGACACTCAAACCTCTCCCTAATATACAGGAATAACCCACTGCCTGTCCTTCCTTGCTGGTACCTTCTAAAGACTTTATAGCCATCCATTGCGGCATTTCAGTTGTGAGAGTCATTCCACCAGGTCTCCATGATGACAATTCATGGTAGTTTTCTTGCTGTCCAATGTCTTCCAGCTGCTCCCGTTTGTTGCCCTTGTCTATGTGCATTGATGTTCATGCCTGGGAGCTGGAGGTCAGAAAATGCTCAGTATTTCTTGTCTTTGTAGTGACAGTACTATTTGCTACGCTTTTATGACTTGCCTGTAAGATTTTATATGGTAGTCTTAACATGCAGAATATTTATTTTTTCAGATGTTTTTATTGGCAGTAGTTAAAATTTTGGAAGTATGTTTAAAGCAGCAGATATGGTACTTTGTCGCAAAAAGTGGAAGATAATATAGTAAAATGAACTGGGCAGTGTGCAAATCTAAATTTCCAAAGAAATTATTAAAATCAGGTACTTATCTCTACTATGTTAATATCTGACCACTGTTAAGAGTTAATATTGATGTCTCTTAATCATATGTGAAGGGAAATTTTGAGGTAGAACTATAACCTCTCTGAAATATTGAGTGGCCTCCATTTGTAGTGCAAGTGAGAGTTATTGTCAGAACTGATTGTCTGAGAATTCATTGGAGATTTCATAGAACTTTATCACTAATTTTTGTAATAGGATGACTTAAAATTGGTCTAGAAGTGATCTAGTCTTCTCATTGTCACGAAACAGGATTGCTGTGGATCATGTATCTTCTTGACAGAAACTTGTCCAGCTAGGTCACAGTCTAGCACTAACAAGTATCACAAAGTATTCTAGACAAATTATTCTTGTGTTGAACATTTTGGCTTATATGAAGAGAGTTCACATTTAAATTAATTGTTTCTCAGAGGGATTAGATGTAGGAGGCTGTAAAATTGGAAGTTATGCATATTACTTTGCAGAATGTAGCTCTAGATAAATATCCTCCAAACTGTCCAAATAAGGTTGCATTATGAGTTTTAGGCTGTAGATATTCACCATCTTCTGGGTCATTTTCTGCAGTAGAACAGCGCAAAAATCTCTAATAAAAAAGATTATTTATTTCTTATAGAATATGATTTTTAACCTGTGGACCTGAATTCATAATGTTTCAATAATCTTGGGGGAAAAAAGACACAAAATATTGAATTCATGGAAAAATGTAATGTTTACGACTTTTAAACAAATCCTTCTCCCAGAACTTTTTTAGGATAGGAAACAATTCAAAGTCATTGTGAGTATCTGACTATCTAAATGATACAAAAGTTATTTTTTTCCTTTAAAATGCATTCTTCATATTTTCTTTTTAAATCAAATATTTGTATGGTATCCATTCTTTTAGATTACGAAAAATACTTTCATGCAACTGCCAAAATCCTTATAGCTCCTCTTTTGAACAGATGTAGTAATTGCTAGACATTTCCTGAGAGAGTCAATTCTCCAGAGATTTCCTACATATTTGCCAATTTGTATGGGTAGTTGGATAGGCAGCCAAATTTTTGTGATGTTTATCTGAAGCATATCAGTGAGCCTGTTGTGGTTCATCCATTGCTAATGAGAGAATTAAATTTACACAGATGTATGTATACTGTTGAGAATATTACTGGTAAAATCTGTACCACTCAGAAGGCAGGGTCCATTTTGTCATTAATTTCAATGGGACCAGAATGTAATACATTGTACAAAAACACTGCATAAAGCAGATGATTCAAAATGAAGCTACAGACTGTTGCCTGTGCTAGAATTCTACAATCCTGCAGGAAAATAAAGTACATAAAAGGAGCACAGCAGTGATTTTTTTTTAAATTCTCTATTATCAAATTCTCTATTCTTAATTATTACACATTGGGAAGTTGTATATAGAATGTATATTTGACAGCTGCAGAGAAATTCTGTTCTACTTAAATGATGTCAATTACAGGTATAAATAAAACTAAGATCTGAAGGCATCAAGTAATAAATTATAAATAGAGGGGTTTCTTTTTAATCGTCTCAAATTAGTAGTTTTTTATCATTTGTCATAAAGCTACAAGCCCCTCTGACATTTTGTTCCACTTATCCTTATTTAGCTTCCAGTTGTTAATTAACAAAATCACCTGTCCTCCAGGTTTTCCTAAACATCCCAAAGTTTTGTC
The DNA here is from genome assembly GCF_901933205.1 of Camarhynchus parvulus. Lineage (NCBI taxonomy): Eukaryota > Metazoa > Chordata > Aves > Passeriformes > Thraupidae > Camarhynchus > Camarhynchus parvulus. The sequence goes on from NC_044572.1 coordinate 73,005,767, forward strand.
TTTGGCATTTTAGCTGTTTCAGTAACTTGGCCTGGGAGAATTTTTTGTCCTATTTTTGATCATATAAATTTATATTCACTGTACTGCAGATTTATACAGCCTATTCTCATTATACTCATTCTTCATCTTCAAATGTCTTCCTCCCAACCAGCTTGATTCCACTAGTCCAACTACTGCATGCCTTTGCAATGCCCTTCCATGTGAGATCACGAACAGTAGATTGGCTGTGTTTTCCAGTCAGAATTAAAACCCCATTTGTTCAGCTTGACTTATGCTTAGTGACAGCTCTGTGTATTTCTCACTGTGATGTGAATACATGAAGGACACAGTATAAAGATGCACTAAATTATACTGGGTTGTGTGGAAAATGTGGAAAATGTGATTGGAGTAATTACCAGTGCCCAAGTTTTTATCCTTGTTTTCATTAAAGTTGCTATTATGCCAATGATGGAGATAAATAATAGAATTATTTTATTAGTATCTATTTTGTCTAAAATGTGGATGACAAAAAATAAAATAAAGGAGACAGCAAAAATATAATGTAAAAATCACAAAAGCAATTCTTAAAGGACAGGTATATATGTCACAAATGAAGTAAGACCAAATATATGGTGGTAATTATTCTAACTTAGATAAGTTCAGTTCATGATATACAAAGTGGAGGATGCTTGTGAAAAAAGACAACCAGATAAAATAATCATTATATTGTGTCATGCTCTCTGTTGAACACTATGTTCTATTTCTTTCATGGTCTAGAGCACTTTAGAGAATGTTACACTGCATGGGCTAACTTGACTGACATATTGCACATATATGTAGGATTATTTTCTATTTTTATGGTGTTTGCAGAAACTTGAGGTTGAAAAAAACCTGTCTGAACGAGTTCCAGGCAAAATATGGGTTTTCTTAGACTGTATATCACAGAGTTACAATTATTACTATTTACTGTTAGTTGCTAATTTTTTTAGTGTTTTTAACATTTTTTCACAATCACATTTTACTGGTGCAGCATGATCTTGAGTTTACTACTTGTGTTTCTGGAGGAACTATAACATTACAGCCTGCTTTTCATTGTCCATAGTCCTTCTCCAGCTATTGGGTAAATATCAAAATTTGGGCTACACTTTCAACTACAGTCATTATTCCAGTCTGGGAATGTGCTGTTCTTTTATGGGGGATGCAACTATATTTCATAATCATTCACAGATCACAAATCTTCATCAAATGCTCTATCTACAGATAGGCTTGGTAGAGTAATCACCTTGCAATATATGAATGTATATATTTCAGCATTGTCTACGTGTGCTGTTCGAAAAATTGATAATTTCTGAAGGCATTATTTTAATTACATGGAAGTCATGATTCAAGAGTTTGTTCCAATTTAACAATGTAACTTTACATGTATTCTTTTAGACTTTTCCAAATTGAAGATAATCTGAAATTTAAATTATTTTTAACCAGTCTAGCTCTATGGAAGTGAGTAGAGCTAGGCTAATTTTCACTGGTTCAGAATAAGATGAAATATTTATGTTTTCATTCACTAAATTATTAAAACATGTTGCTTTTGCACAGTGACAAAATTAGAAGTTGATACATTTTGACAAGAAAGGAAGTGAAATTTTTCAAAATTTGAAATCAGTACTTTGCATTGAAACAACTCATCAAGGACCAACTGCTGCAAGAAAGCACCAAGAGTAATCCCTTTAACAAAAATTTATTTTCCAAGATGCAGTAAAGAATCAATATTTAAAGTCTACTCTTTGTAAATGTCATAGTGTAATGAACATGACAATAATTAGTCCCATGGAATGTCCTTCACACTGAATGGCAGTAGTGATAAGAGAGTCACAGCACAAAGCAATAATACTGTGAAAATAGTCAACACCTTATGTAAGTAGAAGTAATGCTGTCAGAAATGTCATTAGAACACTGTAGTCTGTGCCATATTTGGGAAAAACTGTTTCTTAGATGGCTATCACAACACAATTGATTCAGTACCCAAAATCAGTTTTAAAATAATTTTTAAATTAAGCATTGGTCATGCAGAACTGCAAGACATTGACAGTGAAGTGTCATAACAATCAGAATTTACTATCTCATGCTCCCAGTATTCTAAAAATGTAAGCTATTTAAATTGTAAACTACCTATAATATTTTTCTACTAGTTCTTTTTTTCAATGAGAAGACAGACTCATGAAAATAAACTAAAAAGAAGTTTGTCATTTCATTTTATAGGAAATGCATAAAAACCCCCAACACAATTCTCAGAAATAATGACCAATGTAGAACAATATTTTAAATATAACTGAAGTATACTAGAAGAAAATAAAAAGGTAAATTCTTTATAAACATAACAACGAGTGGTTTGAATATTGAGATCCATAAAATTTAATTCTTTGATCTTCTGGGAATTTCACAGCCTCACAGGTGTCTAACTCACATTTTAAAACTTCCCTTAACTTTAAATCTGTAAGTGAAAGGTTCTTACAATTTCTAAATCATTTAGATGTGTTTGAAAATGTTACTTCTGGCTAAAGAAATTCCTGGACTTATTTCATTACAAAGATTCGTTCTTTGCTTCTTTTTTATAATGTAGTAACAAAAGAGCAGAGAGAAGATGTAGGTCTCCAAGTTAATTTCAAAGTTAAAAGGTAGATTTTCCATTTCTTATCAGCTGGACATAAAAAATTCTGCTGATCTTTGACAATGTGAATCTTTGAAGTATATTGGCTATTATTTTCTTCATTCACAGGAAAAACTGAAAAGTACATTAACTGGTGCTTTCATTTTCAATATGCGATCCCAAGCGCAGAACTCAGTCTTATAAAGATCTGTAGTTGCTGATAAGAATTAGCAGTGTGAAAGATACGCTTGGCCTGTAGTTATGCAGCTTTTTATATCTCATGTAAGATACAGACAAGAATACACAATGTTCAGTCAAGTATTTTATTACTAGGCTGAAAAGCTGTTACATTAGTATGGAAGGTAAATGATAAGATTCAGACCTTTGAGGTGAACAGAGGAAAAGGATGAATCAAAACAAACAGCAGGCTGCACATCTCTTCTAACCAAAGGGAAAAAAGCCACATCTATATTAATCCGAATACAATGTAGACTGATAAACATATAATCTCAGCAGACATGGTATAACCTTTCTTTTTGAGCTAAGGAGGCAGAGGAGGGAAGAAAAGAACAATAGCATAGATTATGCAGTGTTTATAATTTTTAGATATACATAGCTGAAGTTAAGAAGAGGAAAAGTGCATAAAAGCTATTCCTTCTTTTGTGGCAGACATTTCCTTTGCTGATTTCAGACAAGGGAACCTTGTAATATCTGAAACTTCAAATCCTACTCCAGAAATTGAACTCACTAGAGCGTAGAGGATTAAGAAGGACTGAAGTGTGATCACCAGAAAGAAGGTCTGAAAGAAGTCTTAGGAGAAAAAAAAAAGACAAAATCAATTGGTTGATGCTTAAAACATAATTAGTTGATTCCTCTCTCCTTTTTCCAGAAAACAAAAACAAATCTACTTTGTCCAAAAATTGAAAAACTTTTCTTTAATGTCTCAATTCCTTGAATGTTAAAACTGATTTTATTTCCCACTGATCTGCATGCACACCAAATTCATATGACAGTTAAGCATAGAGGAAACTCTTCATAGGGCAGTACACATGGCCATGTACAGAGTCCAGCTCCCAGCTCTTTACCAGGCAGCGCTTCCCACAATGAGTTGAGCTAAACACACACTCACTACTATGGTGAAAGCCTTAACTTCATATAATTTCCTACTCCTGAAAGGCTCTGCCATCAGAAAGAAAACACAGTGCAATTCCTGCAGTTGAGCATTTGAGACAACAGAAAGAGGAGGCTCATACACATGTATGACTGGTTACAGTCAGCTATGTTGGCACTAGCTGTATGTATGACTAGTTATAGAAAAGAAGCTAATGCCACAAAGAAAAGCAGCATTCTTTCTCTGATGATTCCTTTCTGGTAGAGCCAATCTCATCCCAAATGTTGGGCTGTTAGGAAAAGGACAATACTGGAAGACAACTTAGTTAAATCTGGACCAATACTGGCAGAGGCAGAGTTCTCTTGCTTGAGCAGAGCATCAAGCGAAAGAGTGCAGGAAAGATAGACATTTAAGATATGTAAGTAAGTACTATATTCTTCTGTGTTTGTACTAATATCTTGCATTTTTTCTTAGGATTTTATTTCCCAATTTCATTATACCTGAAAATAATTGGAAAAAGCAGATTTTTGGGAAGTCAGTATTCACCTTTAAAACCCTGTCTCCTCTAAGGCCTCTTTTTCCTTTCCTTTAAATAGGAAAACCAGAAAGAGAGACACCATAAATCGTTGCCTTAAATTTGGGAAGAAGTGAAAGCTTTGTAGTAGAGTATGGCTGGAAGAATTTTATTTCTGTATTATAATATAGAATGTCATGTTTACATTAGAAAATGAAGCACAGACAGGAAAAGCATCTAGCCAAAATAGGGACCTGTTAAACAGATTCCTAGTGCTTTTCTCATTCCTTCAACTCTAAATGTTATATCCTGTTTCTCTTATGGATAAGGCAAAAGCAATTAAATCATTATGTATTGAAAGACTAGGAGCCAGGAGTACATAATTGTTTATGACTGCTACAACTGGAAAAAAGTCCCCATTATACTTCTGATTCATTTTCATGATCCATTGACCAGCTGGTATGAGAAGCACCACTAATGAAGCATGAGATTTCATGCAGTTTGGCCACCCAGCAGGAGATATGCTTCACCTTATGTTGATTCTCTTTTTACTGAGCTCCCACAGCCAGGAAAGTCGATGTGTTAAGGACACACTGAAAAAAAAAAAGTATATGTATATACAATTCAGTCTTCTTTGGATATCACTGACAACTATCACACTGCTTCTTGTAGTGACAGCTTTCAACAGAGCATTGCCCTGTGAAATAGAGTACAGAGCCACACACTGTGAAAGGAAAAGTGTAAAATCAAAGGAGTTTTGTAACAGCAACTATTCAGTAAGGTTTTAGGTATTTTTAACAAAAGCATTCCAGGACTTTTTCTTTCCTATAAGAAGTCAATACTGGACGCAAATTATGTTTTATATATCTCAACTCTCAGTAAAAGCATTAAAAACACATGGGCTAATTTTTAAAGACTTTCACAGTTACACAAACATGGCTATATGGACATATGTGCTTGAGTTTTTCAGCATGCCATTGTACATATTATCTAGATTTTCTTCCAAAACCAATCTCATTATAGAAGAAACCTCTATTATGCCTCTGCACAACAGGTATGAAATAATGACCAAAAGCCTAAATCTAGTTCAGCTCTCAAGGCTCTTTGTTAAGTATTTCACTACTGCCCTCTGCATATACTGTTCACTTAAGATTAAGGATGAAATGCAGAGTTTTGTTGAGCTATGTATGAAAATTAACAAATGGTCTCAAAGTATGTTCTTATTTAATTTTGGTATGCACTTCCATTTTAACATCCCAAATTGAAATATTTGGGATGTAAAAATGAAATTAAATACTAATGCTGAATTAAATAACTGCTGAAACTGTAGTAGAAAAATTGGAAAAGGATACCACTGAAGTGGGATTGGGCATCTGAGGGATGTGTGGCAACAGTTACACTTCCCCAGGTTTACATGTCAGATTTCAAAGTCAAGAAGGCACCATTTATTACTTTGTTCACTGAAATGGGAAGAGAGGATGATCAGTGCTTTGTAGGACTGTTTCTTAGTGGTTCAAAGAGCAATAAGAAAGATATAATTTCACTACAGTAAGAAATTCCAAATATACCCTAGGCTATGACAGAGATTATTGTAAAAAACTCATGCTATTACAGAGATTAATGTTTGGGTTCAAAAGGAATCCAAAGAGTAAGCAGCAAGAAACTTCATAAAGTGGTGTTAAAAAATAATACGGGAAAATATGCAAAGCTTAATAAAAAGTAAACACATTCTTTATGTTACTCTATGGCTATCCATTATTATCTGAGCTCCATTTACACTTTATACCAAAAATTATATTCAATCTATTCCTATCACTGTTGCAGGTAATTTATATAGGGTCAGGGGATCTAAGGGGAAAAAAAAAGACTAAAATTCAAAACAACTCCTACTGTTCTTTGGTATGACAAACCTGTACATAATTTCTCCTCCCTTTTTAGCTCTGCTGTGGGAATAAAAAGACACTTAAGGCAAAAGAAAAAGCTGGGCAAAAAATAACATCCCAAATTCTGGCTACGTAGAACAGAGTGAGAAATTTATAAGCCAGACTGGCTTCAAGAAACGAAAATAAAGTCTAATTGAATGTCTAAATAAAGTCTAAACTGAAAACAGAGAAATTTGAATTGTTGTCTATGCCTTTTAAAGATTGAAATGTGGGGACTATATATTATTATAAACCACAGCTGAGTCATTAGGAAATTATGAAGTCATATTAACTAACTAAAATCACAAAGATACATTACAAAACCACAGGAAGCAGTGATCGCAATTTATGTTGTATTCTCAGCTAAAGATTTCTGAACAGCTATTAACTACAGTACTTCCACCCTGATGAAGTCTTTCATTTTTTTCCAGTCCCCCTTCCTTCCTAGAAAGGCAAATTGTGCCAGAACACTTTTCCAAGTTAATTACTTGCTGAGTGAAGCACACTCACAGGCTGGCTACAGCTTGTCTCTCTATTTTTGGGTGCCACACACCACTCCAACATGTTGAACAAAGTATTGAGTCTGAAAGTATAAAATGTAAAGCAATACCTTCCATTTTGCACACTAAAATACCAGGGAAAACAAAATGTAGCTTGGAATCTACAAGTGAAATTGGAATTTGCCAATTTTAATCTACCTGAACACTGTCATTTTCCTAAAAAATGTTGCAAGACCTTAAATGACTATAAGTAACTAGTGTCTCAGTTTTCTCATCACTGAAATATGCCATTTATCATCTACTCTGTATTAGAGTCAATGCATGAATTGGTGGATAGTGAGTGTTGGGTTTATTTCAAAATTTTTTGGTGTGCCAAAGAAGGTATGTCACAGCTGTTGAGGTTAAGAAACATCTGCCAAAAATTATATTTTAAATAAATTTAAATTGTTCTATAATGGGAAGATATTAAGCGTGTATTATAAAGAAATTATCTTTAAATTCTTACATTTATTGGAATAAAATAAAAGCCCCCACAAAAATAAGGTAATTATTAATATGAAATGAAATAATAATGAGATGCCATTTGCTTGAGTTGTTAGTGGGGTGATAAGATCAAAATAATACAGATTTATACATATAAAAATAATTAATTTTCCAACAGAAAATTAAAACACATGAACATGTCATCAGTGAATTCAGAGGCTTTCTTTGAGAGAACAGTGAATGAAACAACCTTATTCCTTGCTGGAGAGAATAAATAGTTTGTAAGTGTGTAAAAAGATAAAAAATAAACTGGACACCTGCAAAACCCCCTTATTTAAAATATCTAGTCCTTAAAAATCTACTTCAGTACCATTTTCAGAATATCTGGCAAAAAGCCAGACGTATTGAGTTTAGTACTGTACTGAAGATAATCAAAATTCAGAACTCAATTAATGTTGAAATATTTTAAACATAAGTTTCACTACAGTGCTATTTAGATAACAAAGGCAGGTATAATGGTTCTGCAAGGTGATAGAATGAGTCTTGGAAGAAATTGTGAGTCTGCAAACATAATAACATAGAAGTTTCTCTGGGTTATGAAATACCCCAGGCAACTCCCTGGAGCCTTGAAGTAGTCAGGAGAATATTTTGGTCTGTCCTTTAAATTTCAAAGGTTTTTGTTCTGCAGAGAGAATAGAGTTTCACAAATTGCATTTTTTAATGAAACACTCTTTATCTTAAAAAAATTATCAAGCAGTTAGTATCTTCATACAAACCTATCTCAAAAGACCTCTCTGACTGAATCAAGAAAGGAGGGATGAAGGTTGCCCAGACTGTTACTTATCCAGACAAAAGTGAAATTATAAGGAGATAAACATTGGAAATTGTTCTAATTCTTTCTCCTGTAAACACAGACCACAAAGAAAAGGAATTTTTGTCTGCAGGAAGGAACAAATGATTGGGGTGGAAACAGGAGACAGAATGGATGCACACTGCTGTCAATAAGCAACAGGCAACTAACTACTCCTAATAAGGATATTTAGCATGCCTTACCTTACCATGGATATAAAAAAGGGAGAAAGAAATTAACAGGAGATAAAATTAGCCAATTATCCTTCTGCAAGAACTTTTGCTCATAGAACCATGACAAACCCTGGTTGAATCCAAATTATCCAGACTGCCTTTTCTCCCATGTATTCATGTAGTGACAGAACGTATTCCACAGCACCAATGGGTGCAGTTTAGAAGTTAGGAAATAGTAAATAACAGTTTTATTGTCTACTTTTATAAAATATTTACAGACATTGAGCTGCAGAATATGGTAGGATTTTATGAAGATATCCATGTTCCAAGTACCTCTATAATTTGGCACACACAAATGAATGAAGCATTCCTCTTCAGTGAAACTGCTTTGGCTGCCTATAGCAAACACATCTGAACACAATTCTTCTTAATGAAATCACAAAGCAATCTTAGCTCTACTTGTATTGCAAAAAAATGATTAAAATCTCAGGTTTCTGGTTCAATACAAATGCCATTTTTGTTCATATTTTTCTGATTTGTGGTGAATGGAAGGATCCTAGATCTCTCTTCATCGATAACCATGATCAATTTTTCCATGCTAAGAAAAAAATTATTGTTTCATTAAACTTTAGGTAAAGAACTGTAGATCTTTGTTTGCTAATATGCCCAAAATCTTTCATAGGCCTCTTTAAGGGCTGTGAAAGAAGTCATCAAATACAAAAATTCTCAAACAGACAATTAGAAGTTTAATGGACCAATAGACAAATATTGAATATTGGATGTAGAATGCCTAGCTTTTGTATTATGTTTTTCTTGATAGTTTAGAGTAGATAGAGAATTCAGATGGGATCTAACAAGTGCCAAGCAGAGTGCTATAATTGCTCCCTATGGTGCCCTCTCTGTGCCCCTGTGAATATCTCCAGGCTGCCAGGGCACACAGCTGGCTTATGCTCAGTTTGTGTTTGCCAAGACCTCCAGACCCCTCCCTGCAGAGTTGCTGCCAGTCAAGCAGTCCCCAGCCTGTGTCCCTACACAAGTGCTTCCTGTCCCAGAGTAGCACTTGTATTTCAATTTTCTCTATCCTCTACTAAGACGACAATTTTCATTCCTTTGTTTTGGTGGTGGTGCATTCAGTCATAGGAAATATAATAATCCTGGCACCACAGACAGCCGACGTCCCAGCAGACAACCAATACTGGGACACAGGTTCTGAGGAGAACAGACATGTCTTTCAAAAGGGTTGGTTGTGGTTCTACATAGGATGTGGAAGATGTCTCTTCCACCTCCTGAAGAGTGATCCACAAGCCGCAGACAGCTGAAGGCCAGACTCTTTGTCAAATGGTTAAGGCAGGATGGGTCAATTGTGTTTCAGAACTACATTCTTATCTGTACTATTTTTACAGGAAAATCTAAGTGACTACACTGGCAACATTTACCCAAAAAATGAATCTCCCTTTGAGGGCAGAAAGGCCTGCATGACTTTATTAGCATGAGGTTATTTTGAGAGTACTGTGACATTTATTTAGGAAATATTTTTAAGGTTTCCTAATGCTTATAGTTTCTTTCCTCCTAACTTGAATTAATGACAATAAGAACCACTTTATCTTAGAAGCAGATGAAAACAAACAGAAGAACCTTAACAATTAATTTTAATTTTTTTTAATTTTCATTTTTTAAATTTTAATTTAGGTGGTGTTTGTTTGTTATAGAGGATCTGTGTACAGGGTCTTGTTGTATTGGAAGTAACTTTCTTCAGCACCTCTACAGTTCAACATTTTAGATTTGTGAGTAAAAGAGTGTTGATAGCATAGCTGTTTTAATTATTGCTGAACATTATTTGTAGAGCATCAAGGCCTTCTCTGTTTCCCACTCTGCACCCCACCCCAGGAAGTAGGCTGTGTATCAGCCAGAGCTTAGGAGGAGAAGGAGCTAGAACAATGAACCCAAACATACCAAAGGGATATACCATACCATATAACATCATGCTCACTTATAAAACTTGGGTGGAAGGCTGAGTTTTTCCAAAGTAACCTTTATTCAGAGACAAGTTTTTATCAGTCTGCTGTCAAGGGGTGGTTTGTAATCACATTTGCATCACCTTTTGGATTTTGTGTGCCTTATTAAAGTGCCTTTACCTCGATCCATGATTTTTTTCTTGCATTTGCCCTCCTAGTTCTCTTCCCCATCATCCTGGAAGTGGAGAGTGAACAACTGGCTGGTGGGGGCTTAGTTGCTAGCAGGGATCAATACCTCATACTCTGGGACCAAACAAGTTCTGTTTCTGTAAAATAGGATGCATGCGTAAAACAGATGTTATATCATTCTATGCACAAACATTTTTATGATGCAGTCAGCTTGCCTTGATCTGAATAATTTTGAATTTTCTTTATTTTTCAGATATATCTTTTTTTTTCATTATCTTAGAAAACATTTTTGTGTTTTTCATAAGGCATCTATGTATTAGTTGCAGTCATCTGTGTAGTCAGAAGAATTGTAGTCTTGATCTCTCAAGTACCATATAATTTCCTGAAAATAAGAATCGCAATTCAATATCTTGTAGGCATTTTTAAAGTACTTCAACTACAGAAAACAAGACAATATATCTAAGTCTTTATCATGAACTTCTTTCAAACTTCTGGAGAATGGAATTAACATTCAAAGATAAGACTAGACTTGACACTGAGGTGTTTTATAGTTTTATGGTCATTTGAATTGGAAATGAGAAATATTTATTTTCTAGCTTAGAAAGGGTGTCTCATGAGGACATATATATTTATAAGTGTTCTTAACTTTAGAGGTTTGAAATGTCGTAAAGTAATGAAAGTCATAAGCTCTCCACTGGTGGAGAAAATAAGCCTTATGTTATGTATTGGCATGAGATCTAGCTGTTATGTAGAATTGAAGTCAAATAAGAACAATTTTCCATCTAATTCTTAATCTTGATTTGGGTTTGAAATTCTTTCTGAAGTTTCACGCCCCTGACCACAGTGACAAGACTGAAATTTAATGATAGGTCAAATTATAGCGCTTTCAAAATGAGATTTAAAAACCTCAGAGAACAGTCAAAATACTTTCCAAATGTTTTCTAAGGCTATTGATTCCACAGAAGGTGACATATCCCTCTAATATGTTTTCAAATCAATGAAATTTTGTAAGACACCTTGACATTTGCTTCAGCAATATGAACAGAAGTTACAGGGTAATCTTGCCCATCTTTCTTACCAGTGGAATAGTTTTCAATCTAAATGAAGGCTAATTTATTCCTCTGTAAACTCAATATTCAAATAAATTATATATATTTGTCCCCAGACTGTGTTCTTCCCTGTTTTCATTTTGATTTACTTGGCTGCTCTTTGATGTGATTTGCACAAGGTTTGGTAATTCACTGACACATCATGTCTACTTAGTGCCATAGTTCAAAGATTTTCCACAGCGGACAATTTTCCAGAAATTCATACTTTAACCTTTAACAACTTCAGATATGAAGCAGTAATTTGGATTGTTTATCATAAAATATGTAGTTTTATTAATAAAACCATAACTGAAATTCCATCCACAATTTGCTTTCTGTTGTTCAGAGATCTTCTTGATACCATCTAACAGGGAAATAATGTTTGTTCAAATGATGAGTACAGATTAAACAAACATATTTATCTTTTAGAATGATATTTGGAAGTCTTCCCTTGTGAAAGAGGACATTTTCATTATTAAAAAAACAGAGGAAAGAAGGTTTCCAGAGAGGGAGTATATCAGAAGGTGTCACCTGCTAGTAGGTGTTGTGGGTTTCAGAGAACACTAGTCCTTCTGAAGGTAACCAGGAAAGTGCCTGCAAATAATCCTTACTGTCATGTAAAATTCAAAAGATAAAACTGTGAAACACTAAAAAGTTGGAGTGTGGTAAAAGTTCCCACTAATTAAAAGAAACCTGTACAGCACCAGCGACAGGATTTGTGTAAGGGAGTCTCATACATTAGGGCTATTCTTTGGTTCTTTTTCTAGGAACTAAAACCCATGGGTTGTCACTTCTCAACAGAAAGTCATCAAGGCTATTGGTGAGTATAATACTGGGGCTTTTTTCTACAGAAAAAAATCTTCCTTTTCTGTTGACTCTTTATAATTGATTCTGGTACCTAAATGTCACAGTCTGAACCAGCATCACAGGACGCAGAGCTGCACTAGTGTAAAATAATTAAAAACTTGTGTATCACAGAGCTTGCATTCCAACCTTTAAGCAAGAAGTATGAGAAGAATAAGATAGAAATTATGGATACGTTCTGCCCTGGAAGTCAATGATTTTGAAACATTAACTATCTAAATAATGTCATATTTCCTGGAGAAAATTTTGACAAATGAAAACAAAATAAATTAAAACCAATTTGTTTTTTGACAAATAACGTTGCGACACATGGACTTGCACTTAAATAGTGCTGAAGCTGTTTATTGTCAGTGTTTAGCCAGAAAAAAATGGGAGATTATTCTTAATCTTATCATATGTTCCAAGTGATTTTTGGTAGTGAATAAAGAATGGTAAGTAGAGTGAGAAATTGTGATTGATGCCCTTAAAAGTGATACTTTTTTTAGGCAAGTTCTAGAAAGGTAAATTTGAGGAAGAAGCTGTAAACAAGGAAGTATTTATGGCCTTGGTAACAAAGAATATAAATAAACTTTGCTGCAGGGTTTTATATAAATCCCAGGGGGGAAAAAATCAAGTGTAGGTGGTATGGTGCTTCAGTACCTAGACAGGAATTCAGCTTTGCAGGTATCCATCAAAGTTGTTTCAAAGGTATTATTCGTGAATTAATGATGATATACAGGTGGAATTGTATGTCATTCAAATGATGATGTCAAAAGAAAATAAGAATACTCTGGGTGGATAAGAACAGTTCAGGATAAGTTTTTAAATAAAGAATGTGAGAATAAACTGAAAAAATATGGTGCATCCACTGATCTTAATAGCAGAAGAGTAAACAGACATGAGATGGTTATCAAAAGAACAAAAGAGAATTACCGTTAAAGAGGTCAGTAGAAGAATATGCTTGAGACAGAAGAAGAAAATAAAGATATTAGAGGAAAGATAAGATCATTAGAAATGGATGGATAAATCAGGTGTGAGAATTGAAGCAAGAGATAAATACAAAAAAGTCCCAGCAAACCAAACAAACCTTGGGAAAAAACCCTTATGAACCACGTAAAACAGTGACTCATCAGATGAATTAGCATTTCTTAAATGAAAGTCTTTCCCAAAACACCTTCTAATTAATGCTATAGAAATATACATATATTCAGTTTTGAAGTCTTCTAAAATTTTCCGAGTGGTGATCTTTGAAATTGTGTGATAGGCAATGCTGCCCATTAAACCCCTTCCCGCAGTAACAACCACTCCTTTTATGACTCTGTCTTCATAGCTGACCAAACCCTTACCTTTAAGATCATTTTAATAGAGTGGCATTGCTGCAAAAAAGAAGTGAAAATGCTGGAGGGCAAAGTCCACGTACAATGTGACTTCAATTAGGTTTCTGGCCAAGGCATACTTCAGCTTTCACTGAAGTTAAGAGAAGACTGCTACTGATTACAGAGGAATAGGATCAAAAATGCATGACAAGATGAAGATTCCATGAGATCTCTTTGACCTCCCCTCCCTTTAATAGAGGGGACAAAAATCATTATTTTTCTTTTATGCTTATGTTAAGGTTTGGACTTATTTTCATAGATTTTATAAAGTAAAGATATAAAATGGAAAATAATACATTTTGTTACCTCTGCTTTGTCAGTTTTTTTCCTTCTTGCTATTTCACTAGACTAGAAAAATCAGTAGGGAAAAAATTTAGAAGAGTCTTGAGAAAAATGAATCTTAGGTGTCATTTAAAAAAATGCTTCTCTCTCCCCTTTATTTTTTTCTCTCTTCTGCAAATATTTCTTTTGTCTATTGCATGGTAGGAAGGTGGTTGAAATATTGGCAGCACTTTCCCTGCATGGAAAGAATTAGGCATGTGTGACCTCTCTGCCCTCTTTGCTGAGTTTAGGAAAATGAAAATTCCTCTATCTTATGCCTTTTACTATTTCCTGAAACAGCTGCCTCTGTTGATAATTGAATATAAATTAGAGAAAACTTTTCAATAAAGTGGTGTTAATCAAGAAATGAACGGTCGCTTGGCAATGTCAGAACTGGTGGTCAGAAAATTTGCCATTTTTGGAGGTATACTTGGACTGTTCCTTTCTGCCAAACCATGGTGATCAAGAATTGTACAAAATACTCTCTTGAAATGAGTATTTCTTTATGGCTTTTTTTCAGGTGAAAAGGCCTTCTGGGCTTCTGATTAGATTAATGGCAATTGATTTATCAACAAACAAATACATAAATAAAGTAATAAGAATAGTGAAGTTATCTGTGGTCAAAAGTAATTAATATGTGGATTGTTGGACATTATCAAGATAAGCTGTTTAAAATGAAGTTTCTTGCTGATTCTTTAGCTGTACAACCACATAATGCTTGATTCTCCTTGCAAGACACAGACATTAGAAGAAAATCAGCTGGAAAAACAGCTAGTCAGTTTGCTAGAATCACTTCTGTTAGCTCAAGAATAGAAGAAAAATCACCAAGCTATTAAATATGGGGAAAGCCAGACGCGGTAGGATGAATTGAAGATAATTGCAGAAGCATAGGCATCTCAAAATGCCAAACCTAAAAAATTCTTCATTTCCATCCATCAGGCTTTCTATTGTCTGCGTCATTATTTCCATATCTTCCAGAATACAATATATTGTGATGAATTGTTGTGTCCTTACTTTCTCCCTGCTTGCCTTGCAGCAAGCACTAAGTGGCTTCACTACAGGGTTCGAGTGATGTGAGGACAAGACAAGGTAGCTTGTAATTTTCACCTGAGTAAACATGTCAAAGTAAACTCTTTTCTCCTTCAAGACTTTAACTTCCACTAGTAACTCAGATTAAAGCAACAAGCACCTTTGCTTTCACTGAGTTTTAATGTTGTATCTTGATTCCATTGAACTTAAAAAGAAATACAAAACTTTATATTTTAGTTCTGTGAAAACCAGAATTATTCTGAGGTAAGAGGTTCAGCACAGTATATTAAAGAGAAGAAAGTATCCCTGTGTCACCTATTTCTTGGCCTCTATTTTATTTCCAAGCTGTATTTATCTACTTCTCTCAAAAAAATTGGTGTCATTTACTGTCACCAAAACAATCACAAGTTGAGCATTACAGCTTTGCCTAAATAGCAGCTGAAATGAGCTGAAAATACTACTATGAAACATATTCATTTATGAGGTGGTGCTTTACAAAAGGCAGGCTGTCAACTTTGTCCTGTAGTCACATTTGAATTTGAAGAGAACTCAAGTAGAAGAAGAAATGAGAAGGGTGAGGGAGAAGTAGG
Organism: Camarhynchus parvulus; assembly: GCF_901933205.1. Lineage (NCBI taxonomy): Eukaryota > Metazoa > Chordata > Aves > Passeriformes > Thraupidae > Camarhynchus > Camarhynchus parvulus. The sequence continues at coordinate 73,021,334 of NC_044572.1, forward strand.
TTAAGATAGCAACAAATATGAGGAAGTCTGGGATTACATAGGGCCAAGTAACTTCTATACAAGAAAGGATTTTTTTTCCTACTACATATAAAATAATTTGGCATAGAGGAGTAATTTTTAAAGCTGTTTTAGTGACAATAATGTCTTAAACTGTGGCAGTACAGATAATTATAATGCCCCATACTTATTTAAATAAATAGAATTCTTTATTTAATCATTCTGACCTGAGACAACTAATAGCTGTAAACCCTTCTAATTGCTTCCCTGAATAGGATTACTTTCACCTGACTGAGTAAACTGACATTTTACATTCCCTTTTACAATATAACGTGATATGTTCTGTTCAGTGCTGCATTTCTAATGTCCCCTGTCTGAAAGAAGCATATTGTGAATTTCATTCAAAGTACTAAGGCAGGTGTTCAAGTAGATATCTCAAACTAAAAGAAAACACAACAAAAGCTAGGATTTAACTTTTGATGAGGAAGGAGAGGCGAAGAAACCTGTCAACTTGTGCAATCCTTAATAATCAGAATAACACAGAAGCTATATAAACTCACATCAAATTCATTCACCTAGTATGCAAACTTTATCCCAAAGTATTTTTTTTTTTAGAGTCACAGTTTGCATGAAGAAAAATCATACATTGTCTGCAAGGATTGTCTCTGCTGAATGAAAATGCCCAGATGCAAATCCTGATGCTACTGGAGTGGTAAAAACATAGAAAATACAAAGACCAGAATTTATGATATATTAAACAACTGTTTGCAGTTGGAAATTATGTAGGTGAGGAATAGAGAAAATATTACACATATTTCTCAACAATGCAACTCAGTTACAATAATTGAAACTGCCCTTGACATTTAGAATTAGGTTTGGTTACTCAATATGTAAAAATACTAACTTTTCCCACCAAATCCTTACAGAAGAAAGAATGGATCTTATTCAAGAACTTGAAATATAAGGTAGAGAAAAAGTCTTCATGTATATCAGTTTGTGAAGGTTACATATAGCTTTGCACAACTGAGTCATCTCACAAAGTCAAAGGAACAGCTTATCTTAGAAGCCTAACATTTGAGATTAAATGCTACCTTACTCATATGTAAGGTGGCCCACATCTTTCTTAAAGTTCCACATCCAAAAAATTATTGCAAAATCTTTTTTTTGGAGGAACTTTTGTAGAAGCTGCAACTTCTTCCATTTTAACCCATTGGCTACAATGTTGACTCCAGAGAAAAACAAAACAGAAGGAATGAAAAAATAAATGGAGAAAAAGTCATTTCAGATAAAAATAGGCTATATTTAATGTATTCTCAAATCCAGAGAACCTGTCCAGTGGCAGCATATGATCCACATGTTCAAAGACTGTTGAAATTATTTGAAAGCAGTAAACTGTTATTCAAGTGAATGAAACCCCAAAACATCCTTAAAAAATTGGAGGTTAATACAGCAGAGAGAGGAGAAAACTTGGCTCCATAACAGTAATATATTTTTTTTCTGAGCTCTGGTGGAATTAGAATTTCAGTCAGCGAGTTTAAATATCCTTCAGAAGATTTTCAAAATTAAAAGTGATCTCAAAAAAACCCTTTACTGCATTAATATGTAAATGTTTTTCAGGCCTTCTCATGAGACACTCATTACAATTTTTCCTCTCTAGCCCCATTGCAAAAGACTTTTGCTAGTTTAGAGTCAATGTAAATATTTTAACACCAGTTCTTACTTTTTTAAATATAAATTTTAGCACTATGTTTTCTGAAAGTGTAATGCTTGATCTTTTGACAATTATATCACTACAATAATTTCTTCTTCAAAAGCATAAATACGCACTTCTGATTTGTCCAAACTTCTTTGAGAACTTTCCATGAAAATATTTTAATTACAGAGAAATACAAATCAAAGGCATACTGGAAGAAAATTTTGTTATAAATTATTTATCACAATTTAAAGATTTGTATTATGTAACTTCAAGCTAAACTGAAAATTAAAAATCCCTACTAGTTTTGGGTTATTTGTATTATCTGGCTCCTTTGTTAACTCAGAATAATGGGAAAAAAAATAAAGCATGCTGACCAAATTGAAAAGTTTCTACATCTGATTTAGATTTTCAAGTGTATCTTTTAGTTCAAGGCTGAACATTGCATTATACTGCACTAGAAATAGAAGGTATATTTCTTCAAACACTGTAGATGGCACATTACTGGTTTTATAAGGTGATTTACATTTTAAGCATGTAGTAGGGGGATAGCTACCTCTGTAATCTCATATTTGGGATGTTATATGCAATTTAGACAAAGAGATATTCTCCTGCAGACCCATCCAGTTCTGTTTGTTCAGCAGTGCCATCCCATGCAATTTTATGGTGAAATAGATGGAGTTTTCCCTGGAAAAAAGCATCAGCTGATTTCCCAGTTGATTATAAGATAGCTGGACTAATGAAATGGTTGCTGAAGGCAGAGTCACAGATGCTGTGAGAGGAGCAAAGGAGTAAGAATGGTTTGCTAGTGAGATGGGAACATATATGCATCTAGTGGATTAATCAGAGCTCTACTGGCAGCAGAGTCCCATATTCCAATCTCTTGATTCATCTGTCAAAGACACTGATAAACAGTGGCCCATGGGAATGTCACACCAGAGGGAAGAGCAGAATCAGTGTAAAGTCATCATGCCATTTAATAGCACGTTAGAGAATTTGACATCTCCATAAACAAGGTATTTATTTATTTTTGAAGGTTAACTATTGATAGGTTGCAAAAACAAAACTTTTAAATATTGTGAGGGTAAATATAATATATTCAGTGTCTTTAAAATATTCTAGATTGGTTAAGACTCCTTTGGTGAACAACTGACTTTTTTTTCTGTTAACTTTGCTTGATATAAAAAATTTACTTCAAATCAAAAGTAATTTCCAAGGAATGTTTCTGCCTTCTGTATTTTTATTTTAGTTTTAATTTAAAAAGTTCAAAATGTAGGAAACAAAAAGTCGTTTTAAAAAGTAGCAGGATTACTTTGTTAAATAATTTTCAAATTTGTATTTAAAAGAAAAAAGTTTTTGTCTCATCACTTAAATTTTCCATCAATATAAAAAATATTAGATTACATTTTGATGGTCAAAAATACTTATTTGAGTGTTTTTTTGGTAGAAAGGCATAGTGTAAGTTCTCCTACCTCAATGAATTAGCCTCCCATATTTTTGCTCATATTAGGAAGCTGCGCTAACACTGGTGCTGTGCACACAGCTCTCGTGCACTCGGCAGAACTGATAAACGTGGCACACACCATCCACAGTCAGACATGCCATTCACCATGCAGCAGCAGTTTGGCTGTGTCTGAGAAGCCTTGGAACTGGAATAAACATACCGCACTGCTGATCCACTTGTGAAGAATAACACTGAAGCAGCCAGTCAAGCTGTAGCAGATGTGACTACCCTAACAGGCTTCAGGATGCCAAGAAAACATGGACAAGGGACTAAAACTTTTGAATTTTGTGTGGTTTTTTCCTCACACAGACATAAACCTTGATACACTCTTGTTCTGCATGCAATTGTCCTGAGGTAACTATAAAAAAAGAGAAAGTGTGCATCAACTTAGAAAACACAAGCAAAGTTAAATAAAAGAAACATAGATTTCTGTTTCTCTCCCACAAAGAGGCTCTGAGTTTCCCATCATCACAAAAATAATGCATTCTCTGTCAGTTATTGACATTTCAGCAGCTATCATTACAGTTTATCAGGACTTACATTCCTGACATAAGGAACACTATACAGAAGTGCTCCAGTGCTGGGTAAAAAGATGGGGTGGTTTGAAGAAGGATTTAGTACAAGAATGTGATCACAAGTGGGAAGGAGAGAGGAGCAACACTGATATTTTAAGGAATCTGGACTTGCTCTGCATGATGCAGTCACAGTGCACACTAAAACATTTGAGAGTTTCCAACTTTTCTATTGGGGAATTCACTTCTTTTATCACCTTATAGTCCATGGCAATGCTACAAAGTGCTAATGTGCTTAGGTGATAAAGCATTAACCAATGAGTATTCAGGGAAGAACTGGCTGTCAAGTTACCTCTTTAAAGTTTGATGTCTAAGCATCAAGTTTTCATTAATTCATAAATAAAATAATGCTTCTTGAAGTGTATGGACTGCTTTCTTTGGCCAGTGTGAAAATTGTCCTCTTCTGGCAGCTATCTGCTCACTGTGTTTGCTGTATTCACATTGTGATCTTGAGTAGTTATTTGTTTTCCTTCCTTGTTTTTGTAAAGGTTTGCATCTTGAGAGGGGCTGTCCTGGAAGCCAAATAGCTGAATCTTGTAGGATGCATCACCACATACCTTCATTGTAATATGTCTCCCTGGATTCTGTTAAAAACATGCTATCTGATTTTCTGATGTACTGGAAGACTGAAAAAACACCACAGGATAACAAACAGCCCCCTCACACACACATTGCAAAGGCTCTGAATTTTCTCACTGAGAGATCTGAAAGCATTGCATGCTTGCACACCACACAGAAGATTTCTCAGTCTATCTTCACTAGCATCCATTATTTCTTCTTTTGAAGCTCATGCTGAGTTAAAAGACAGTTTTTTTGTGTAAAAAGGCAATAATTAATAACATATTTGTATATGAGAAGAGAGTTTTATTATCTTGAAACAAGTAATTAGATGGGAAGCAATGATAATGTCACACTGACAATACCAATGTGCATAAAAAGGAGAAAGAGCTAATCTTTCAGTGTCAAACACAAACCTGTCATTTTAATGCTGTACCCAATACACTTAAATATTAACACTATCATCATGCGAAGTTTATATTCAATTTTAAGTATATGCTTAATATATTTATTTAGTATGAATTTACTTATTATTTTTCCATGCTGCTTTGGAAAATATTCTGTAATATCATACATCAGTTTCAAAGAGTTGAAAGAATAGCTTAATTTATAGCCTGAAGCTATACAAACTTGATCATGTCAGTACAGCAGTCAGGAACCAATTTACCTGCCCTTTGAGAATTCTTGACGCATCAAAATTTTCCCATTTAAAATGAGTCCAGAAAACTCAAAATCCCTAAAATAAAGCCATAAGAGCCAACTAATCCTCCAGCCCACACCCAGTTTAATTTCATTTTATATTATATTTATTTATATATATATATTTATATTTCATTTTATATTATATATATATATATATTTCAATATTATATCTTGCATAGGCAACAAAAACAACAACAGCAACAACAACAACAAAACCCCACACTACTGACGGTTGTTTTAAAATTATTCTTTTTTACTTTGGTAATTTTCATTCACATCATCGCCTGGCTTTTAATTAGGATCTTTTAATACCAAGAAAAACCCCATCCCAAATAAAGAAATATTAGCACTATTATAGTCAGTTCTATTTACTAGATCCCCAAATATACACGGAGAAGAGTCATGGAGAATTGATTTCTCACCAATAAGAAGATGAGAATTCTGCATCTGGGTATGTACTTTAAGGCAATTATTGAACTTAAGAAACATCACACTCAGACACGCACACACAAAAAAAATAATCAGAATACTATTAATTTCTTATCTAATTATTAAAAATCTACTGTTACTCTACATTTTTTTGTAAGCCAAACTCATATCCTTGGATTTGTAATTCTAAAAAATGCATTCATTCTGAGAAAGATGGGGGAATCTATACTATATATTCAGTATTAGCAAGTAATAATCATGCTAATACTAAATCCTAAGCAAACAGTTCCTTAAGTATAAGAGAGACAAAACCCTGTTATTTTCTACAAAGATATGGAGAATTGTTGGCAGTTATTTTCCTGTTTGCCCTGTGTTTATTATTTACATTTTGTGCATTAAAATCTTATTGTGTATTAAAAATGAATTAGTGAACTCAAACCTTATGGCAACAGAGGAACACAACAGAATGAAACAGAAACTGTCAAAATAAAGCAAATCTGCACTGAAGCCCTATTAATCTGAGGCTTTATGACTGCCTGCTGCTTGTGCTAAGATGTCAACAACTGAAGTGTTGTAGGTTTGGGATATTTTTAATCTCTAAATGCAACAACTATCAATCAGAGGAGAAATTACATTTGACTAAATGAGTGTGGTTCTCCTTTGGGGTAAAGGAAATGTGTCAGAATTTTCACAGAGGCTGGCATGGTGTCTGGGCTGCATTAATTTATCTTGGAGGTCTTTAATATCTCCAGAACAGTAGTTCACACAGACCACATGCTTTTTCTGACACACTGAGCAATTTCCCAGGAGACCTTGTTTTACTCCACAGTACCACAAACAGTTTTAGGCAGCTTGACACAGACTGGGTTTTATCAGTGGTCTAATTTCTCCAGGATTTATATTCTCCTTAACTCCAACACGGGTATTTGTCCTTGGGATAAACTGCACATAGGTGGAATTTTTAATAAAAAAAATCGTTAGGATTATGAATGGCACTGTGGTTAAAATTGTGCTGATAATATATGTTTTAAAGCTAATCAGTAACATGTAGAATATTATCAAATTCTTTTCTCACTCTCCCTGCATCACTAACTTGAAAGAAGAACAAATTCAATTTAATCTTTTAAGAAGCTTGGCAGAAGGTATATAAACTGAAAGACAACAAGACAAATAATTTAGAATTGATAAAAGAGAAGTGAGCCTTGAAAAAAATCCCAGAGGTTAGTTTTAAAGGGATACAACTTATACTAGGGGAAATCTAACAGCCCCTGGTAAGTCCCCCACTGATTCTGGCCACAGGTCTGAAGAATAAACAATCATCTCATTTTTCCTGACATGAAGGACCCTTTGGGTACACTAGTTTTGCAGCTTAGCACAAGAAAATTAATTTTGCAATGCAAGCTCTTCAGACTCATGCAAATGAAATTCATTTAATTGAGCCCCCTTGTTAACAGTCCTATAACTGTTTTAGTGCGCTATGAAACACTCATTTGGAAACTAAAGAGCAGCAGACTGGTTCTTAGGGCTTAGACACAGGAGAAGAGAGTGCAGTTCCCCTCATACCTTCTCAGACAGAAAAGAGTGGAGCTGTAGGAGGAAAGCAAGTGTTGAGGCAGGATAACACCAGGGATCTTGTTTGAAGGGACCAACAAAAGAGTGGCTGCTCCTTTTTTAATCACAGAATCACAGAATATTTTGAGTTGGAAGGGACCCACAAGAATCATCAAATGCAGCTCTTGAGAGAATGGCCCATACAGGGATCAGACCCACAACCCTGGTGTGATTAGCACTGTGCTCCAACAAACTGAGTAATCTCAGAGAAACTGAGCTAATTTTCCAGTCAATGTGAAAGGAATTGACAGGCAGTATGATAAGATCATGACTGAATCTGCGTATTTTATGGCAAAGAATTGTTAATGGTACACTGTATGAATGCTGAATGCAGTAAGATTACAGCACAGGCATTTCTTTTATTCTGTTGATTACTTACACTCTAAGATTTGCTCAGAGTCATTTTCATAAACAACTGGATAAGTTTGGAAAATTACATTTACAACAGAAAATCAGCAAACCCTATGTCAAAACAGTAAAATGACACCGCTATATAAAATGCTTTGTTATCTATTTGAACAGCTAAGAGTGCCTCAAACCTGCCGATTTCCTTAGTACAATACCCTCAGCTGTGCTTGGCTCGAGAGGATAGAAGAGAATCACCATATTAACACCAGGTACGCTAATACATCACTTTATCCTCAAGGCAATGCTGTAACTTTTATGTGTATGTTGAGGGTGATTTCTTAGTAGGATCTGGACAACAATGAAGTTTGAAAATTTGTATTGAAATTTGAGAAATAATAATTCTTAATAATTCTTTAGTCTTAATGTTAATTGACCACAACATCTGCAATCAAAATTACAGACAGAGTGAGTTTTCAGAAATAACTAAGGCTATTAAAAATGTTATACTCTTATTTGTAAGAGATAGAAATTATTTGTTAACAAAATCAAGGAAAAATGTTGCTGGTCGCTTAATTATTGCAAAACATTACTTGGAGCTTGTATTGCTTATACCCATATTTTAACGTTTTCAAGAAAGATGGTTTGCTTTGTTTTGGTTTTTTTTTAAATTAATTTCTTTAATTTTTCATACTGCTACAGCAGATGTAGTTTTAATTTTATATTTTCTTCCTTTTTTTCAAAAAACAAACTTTTAAAAGGGATATGCACAACAAGTAAGGTCAGAAACACTACCAGTTAACTTTTCTGGCTCATCATCTGGCTAATCATCTTTTCTGGCTAATCATCTTTTCTGGCTAATCATCTTTTCAGAGTAATGACTTTGGATATGTTTTATTTTAACTCCAGTAACTTCATGAGTTTTGCTCTTCGGGTGGGTGCATGCTTCTGGCCATTCTTTTAATTAAGTAAGAATGTTTCCTAAAGACAGGAGGGCCCCATAGAGAAAGAAATGGGAAATTGGTAGGATTTGTATATATTCATGTGAGTGCTGTGATTTGCAACTTGACAAAATGTGCAAGTCAATGGAAATCTTTTATTATTACTTTACCTTCAGACTAATGTGTGTAACAGTCATTAGACCTCAATGCAGTGGTTAGAGCTGGGAAATACTGAATGTCTCCTGAGAAGATGGAAGACAACTCAACATTGTCAAAGGTGTGCTCCACTTTTGCAGATGGTCTAATGATGTATGAGGTAAAAAACACTCATTTAGGCACAGGTGGTACTTGTACTGCAAAAAGATAGCAGCAACAACAAACACAAGGAAACCAACAAAAACTAGCAAAAAAAGCCCCCAAAACCCCACTGCTGCTGCCAGCAAAAAAAAAAGAAAAAATTAAAACAACACCAAAAAACCAAAAAATGTAAACAATACTCTCCTTCCCACCAAAAAACCACCACAATCAAACATAAAGATACAAAATATATCCACAGGAAAAGCTCCTGCTGCTCAACTGGTAGGCAGTACGCTAAATTTCTGCTGTTATGTCAAGGAGCAGAGGGCATACACTGCCTTCCCACTAACCAGGGCAATGTGGCAACAATCTAGGTTTGAACAGGTTCGTGTTCAAAGTGGTCTGAAATCCATTATCATCTAGGCAAGATGACAGCACACAAAGGGAAATTCCCCTCAGTTATATGACTGAGACAAGTAATTTCAGCAGTCTCATATGTGCTGTACTTTCCCACTCCTTACACTCACACTAAGAGATCTATGACTATATAAACTGCAAAAGGGAAAATCATAGAATAGTTTAGTTTGGAAAAGACCTCTGAGGTCATCAACCATTAACCCCGCTCTGCCAAATCCACCACTAAACCATGCCCCTAAGCACAACATCTGTATAGATTAAATACCTACAGGGGTAATCTGCTTCCTGGGACAGCCTGTTCCTGTGCTTGACAACTTTTTCCATGAAAAATTTTTTCCCAATATCCAACCTAAACATACCCCCAGTAATTTAAATCAGTGTCTTAGAGCATGCTTTCAAAGCATCTAGCATAATATGTTGCCAGGTTCTAAAAAAGCCCACTATTCACCACAAAAATAGAAACAGGTAATACTAAAGGCTGACTGTGACAACACAGAATTGGAGATTCATTCAAACACAAGTTAAAAAAAAAGCTGCATATAAACTAGATGTTGTATGTCTGTTACAGCAATTTGAATATTTTGCTGTTTAGAGGGACTCAGAAACAAAGTACTCCGGCATTCCATCTGGCCTCCATCCAAAGAGGATGCCTATTCAATCCAGGATGATATTTTGAAGCTTGAGTTTTTCTGTGCCTCCTAAAATAATGCATTCTTTGAGCAACCTATATTGCTTTTCACTAGCATGCTAATATCTTTTGGATTTTGAATAAATAAATTTGAATCTGAATAAATTCTGAATGCTTTATTAGACAACAAGATAACCAGATGATCAGGCTGCACATTTGGATATATTTATCTAATCTGTTTTCCTCTCATTTGCCTCTTCTTTTTATGCTTATTGTTATCTATTGTCCCTCCTGTTTGTTTTTTGGTTTTTTTCTCCTCATCCTTATACTTAAGTTAAGGTGCTTGGAAACAGAAAAGGTACTGAATCCATGTCATGTAAAGACAATATGCAAACAAAAATATATAGCACTTTTTTGTTCACCTTTACAAGTTCACCTGTTGCTGTGTGCACACTTCCAGAATGTGGTAATGAGGTTTCTATTAACCTCTTGCAGTACCCAGAAGGTCAGTATAATTTTGCCAGTATTCCCTGTGATATTTGTAAAGAACCCTTTAACTTACATAGTGCCTCCCACAATGGGAACTCCTTTAAAAATTGTGCTCCTCTATCTAGAGTAGTATTTTCCAAAAATGCATGTATATTAGAGAAAAATGATTTCATGGAACTTGGGGCAACATATTTTTTCTAGTTAAAATAAATCACGTTAAATCAATCAAAGCTTTATGAAATAAAGTCCAGGAAAGCAAGCACTCTGTAGTTTACAGTCCCATAAAAGAGAGTATAGGGTTTTCATAATAAAAGAATAGAAATGTAAACATGAGAGCACATTATTAATTCTCTTGCTTCTCTTCTCCCATCCAAGAGCAATGCCAGAGTTGACTGAAAGAGAATTTTTGGAATAGTTGGGAGTGACTTTAAAAAACAATCAAACCAAAATTAAGGTCAAAAATAATAATGATAAAAAACCCTAGATGAATAAACATGGTATTTTTGTTTCAATGCTTTGCTTGTTTTTCTACTAAAAATATTTTAATATTAATATTTTATTTAATTAGCAAAATCATCTGCATATCTTTTATGCATGCATGTCTAGTAAAATCTATCTATGAATTCACTAGAAATAACTGTTTTGACCAGGTCAAACTATTTAATAACACTGTTTTTTTTCTCTCAGTATTGATACATTTCTATTATTTACATAGCTATCTTGTAATTCAACAGTGTGGCAAAGCCAAGCTCCGAGGTAAAACTGACCCTGGTGTGTTTTAATAAATAACAGCGTGCTAAAATCTTTTTTCTTTAGCTCTTTTTTTGGCTGCACTTTCATTCTTCCCTCCCTGTCATGATGGTTAAGAACATACTTAGGTATAAAGCCTGGGGAAATTATCTACCTTGGATAATTGGCATCATGGATCACAGTCTTTTCAGACCACTGGGACCTAGAGGACAGGATTCAACTCACCGACCATAAGCAGTTGGAAGATAGGCAAACAGTTGACTTTCTCAGCAAGGTTGCCTCCATAGTCAGTGAGAGTAAGAAAAAATCCAGATGAGGTTGCTTAGCAACTTGAATTTTCTTCAAATAAGCTATCTTAAAAGGGGATGAATTTTCCTCTGGAGACGTCCTTCTCCTTCCACTGATTATCCATGAAATAACTTCAAGTGGCTGTCTAACTTCTGGACCAGAGAAAGAGGTGGAATTAATTTCCTCTCAAGATCCAATTACAGCACAATCAGAGTTCTGGTTGTGCTCCAAGGGCTATAGTGGAAGAAAACTTGGCTATTGCTGCGCAGAAGGTGAAGAATTTAATCTAGATAACCTCAAGTAAAAAGAATATATATTTCCCAAACTGGGAAAGCACAATGGCATGTTCTGAGAAGATTATGCATTTTTGCACTGTTTTACAGCCATAAAAAGAGAGCAATCCAGAAGAGGTTTGGTAATGCTCTGCACCGACCGACTAAGATCATTGTTAATAGACTTATTTATCCCAATTAAAAAAGAATGAAAGCCAATTTATTCTGTTTTGGTTTCATACTTTACTTTGTTGTATCAAGGGGCAAAACATCATCTGACAGAGCTTTGTTTCATTTTTAAAAAAGGTACTGCTCCTGCTTTTTACTGTGTTTGAAGCCAGCTTCTTCAATGTTAGAAGAAAACAACTCTCCTCCCCTGATTTTCAGTAGCTTTTCACAGCTGTCAAATGTCACACACTCTGAGCAAAGAATTTAGGCATGAAGCTTATGAGGAAATGACAGTTAAAAAGTTAGCAGTTTGTCTTAATCAATTTTTGAATGCACGTACAAAGCTCCTAAGGACTCCAGCTATGGAATTAAGGATGGAAATTTCATGTGGAGCTAAAGTGCTTTCTAACTGTTCCTTAGCAAGTCACAAATATTGCAGCATTTTTTTTCAGAAATTTTCACTCTGTCTATGGTTAGAAGGTGACGTTTACACTGCAGAGCACTTGACTTGTGTCTCTTCTGAACCACAAACATTTCTACAGTTGCCCTGAAATGGTTGGGTGGAGTTATTTATTGTGTGTATGTGTGTGTGTGTGTGTGTGTACACCTTCATGAGGCTGGGAGCAGTTTCAGATCAATATCTCTGATCTAAGATGAGGGCTTTGCTGCAGCCCACTAGAGACATGTTTCTCTAACAAGAAAGGTAGAGTGGTTTATGTTCGTCCATGTAAGTGACACAGTTTCTAAAAGGCATTACACACTTTGTTTATACACTTTTCTGTAGAAGGTACTTAAACACCGTTTTAGATTTGGTCTTTTCTGTAAGCAGTGCATATGGAGGTTCACTCTGTGCTGGAATGTATGCTCCTTTGTACTGGCCAGGAGAATTTCATATTTTTGTCAATATTTAGGAAGCCTTATCTTTTTAATATTTAGAGGTGAGGAGGAATTTTTTTTAGTTGAAATTGGACTCAGGTTATCCAAATCAAAGTATTGCCTTGGCTTTATTTCTTGTACCAAAAGAATATATAGTTTCCTTATTTCATCTCTGCAGATTAAGCTAATTTGTTTTACAAGAACACTCTGAGAAATTGTATTGCTGTTGCAATTAAGTGGTTAATTACTATAGAAAAGCCAAGAAATTTTCCATTCAATGTGATTTTTCTAATTTCTGTGAAATGAGAAGTCTTATCCCCAAGCATAACAGTTTCAAAATATTTGCAGAATAACACACAAACAATATCTAGATCAGGTCAATCAAAATAAGTTAAATAATTTTGAAAGATTTAATTTCAGGCAGCAATCCTATGATCACAGTTTTGCCCCCAAAGCATAGATAAAGAAAATTCAAAAAAAAGCAACAAGATTTGTCAATACTTTCAGTGAACCAGTATTTCCAAGAAAAAAATCTGTATTAAAGACTGTGACAAGGATTAGTTACCCATGCAAGAAATATTTATATAAGACTGAAAAATAATTTTCTAAGTCAGTTTATAAAAGAATTATGATTGGAAATTCGGCTTGACACTTATACTTTCGTGCACATTTTCATGCTTTATTTTCACTTTTTCTTCATGTTTTTGTACTTCCCATCTAATACTTGTCAATTTTACTTTAGTATACTGCACTTTACTTTTTGTGTATGTAATGAATCATTCTTCTATGGTCATTTTGGCAAATTGATAGAAAATCTGAACAGTTCAATTTTTATACATAGTTAGATTGGGTTTATGTACTTTCAAAATCTTCACCAGTTTTAAACTAATTAAATGCTTGGAAAACATGAAGGCTTTGCTGCTGTAAAATCTGGTCTGATGGTTTACAACTTCGATTCAGAAGAACCTAACCCAGATTTATCTAATTTTAATATTTCAAAACAGCATATTGGCAGACTGAGAAAAAAAAAAAGCAAGACAGGAGTGATCAATACCATTGATTTATAGATGACAAAAAAAAAAATTGAAACTACTAGGGATTTCTAAGATTTTTTTAATCTATTTAACCCACAAAATCAAGGTAATTATCAAGGTAACTAAGTCTTGAATCTTGACTTACTGAGATAAACAAAGTTTCTCATGTAAATAAATGGACAAGAAGTGCATGTATGTAATTATATATCTGCATGGAAAATAAATCATTTCGTGCCAACTATCTAAATTAATTATTGGGTTTTTCAAAGGCTGGGGAAAAAAATCACATTTCAGGATTTAATTTACCTTAAAATGCTCTAAAGAGAAAATACTTATAAGGCTATAAAACTGATTACTGCACATGTTCTTAACTAAAGCTTTTATTGCTGTATTTCTCAAATCAGAAGCACAAGTAACTCTGGAGATATCATAGCCTAATCCAATGATCTGTGTGACACAGATTGCTTTATACATATGTTTTTACTTCATTGTTTTTAAAAACAGCTGAGAGTTTAGCAATATCTACTTGTTCTTATCATGTTTTGGTCTTGATATTGGTTCCTTCCCACATACATGCCTTTCCTCCTCTCATGTCTTTTTTGGGAGCTTGGAGTCATATACAGAAATATAACTCCCCTTCAAACAAGACAGAGTGGCTGTTCCTTGCATAATTTTATCAAAGGAAGAGGCTCAGTTATGGGAAATAGAAGATTTCTAATTCTCTCTCTTATGTCCTATCCTTTGGATAGTATATACATAGGCTGGAGGCAGCCAAAATCTCATGCTGATTTAGCAATAGTTGGGAGGAAATTGTCAAAAGCAGAAGAATGGTGAGGAGGAGGATATAGATTCTCTCAGGTGCAACTGGGAATGCCAAGGCCTAGAGAATAACAGTGTGGGAAACCTGACATATTACGCCTACTGCTGTTTGTCCTCTGTCTGTTTTGAGAAGAATCTCAGTGTGGAGATGATGTGGGTGTTTTGAGAGACTCAAAGGCATTCTCACAGACATATTTGAGCTCCTTGTCTTGGGAGATAGAAGACCAAAGCCGAGGAGACCTCGGCATGGTGGTAAACCACACATTCACAGGCCCTTGATAAATGTGTGCAAACAACAGGCTCGCTAGGAAGAACTGAGCCTGATGGTGCCTGTGCTCTGACTTGGATGTCACTGTCCAGGTGATTTAGATCCTCAAGTTGGGGAGTAAAGAAATAAATTTACTCTGTGTTTCAGCCGTGATTTTGTGGTTGTTCTAGCTGCCTGCCTGTGTTGACTCATACAGTAATGTTCCAACAATTTTTCTAAGTCATACACTTGATCATATGTTTTAACAAATTGATCATTTAAAGACTTTCAAAGAAAAATAGAAGAAAGCTGGGAGAAAAGCAGGAAAAGAAGCTAATAGCATTCTTCTGAATTGATTGACTAAGTGAAAATACAGATTTTTTAAGACTAGTTTTTAAACTAGTGGTAATTATTCAATCCAGTTTCTTTATGTTTCATAATCTTAAAGTCTCTGGGGAAAATTAACAAAGTTGAAGCTACAAAACTGTTGGCATTGTTCTTGTGAATCTCTGGAAGCCTTTATTTATCTATATGTTTCTTGATTGTTTTATTCTGTTCAACACTGTTCTTTTTTGACATCACACAGTCTCTTATTTGAGAAAGATTAAATACATATTTCAGATATATGACAAAGGAAAAAACACATATTGAAGTGGTATAATTGAGAAGTTTTTATTACCAAACTGCAGGCCAAGTTTTCCTTACAGACTCTAGGACATGTGGGAACAGAGATTTGTGAAAATTCAGATCTGCCCTGGCTTTTCAGAAGTATTGGAAGAGATGAAATAGCAGTCCCACCAGCAGACCTAGACATCATATTTTGACTAAATATAGATGGAAAAACCTAGGGATAAAAATAGATCATTACTTTCCCCCTCTGAAGTTTTATTTGCACTTAGTTCTGTTTGAACAAGTTAAGTGTAAATATGTCAGGAAAAGAAAAACTGATGGGAAAAAGTGATTGAACTCAGAATGATTTAACATGGCAACCAGCCCAACTCCGTGTGCACTTCTGAGTGATCTTAGCCTCTGTGAAACAAGGAAATGTTTAGAATTTCAATGAAGATTAGGTATGTAATCACTGCTTCCTGCTTCCCATGGATGCTAGCAGACAAATCTTTCTGAAGGTAAAGAAAGAAAGATGAATAGGGGTGAAAAGAGAGGAGACCTGATTCCAAGAGACTTCATAAAATATAAAACTGAAGTACAGCCTGTCTTGCAATACAAGCATTCCTGCCTTTTCCTTTTGGTGCACTTTCTGCTTTTCCATCTTTTTCCACTGCCCACTCTTTTTCAGAAGGAGAATTTTGTATTCCTCCCCTATATGGAGTAGCCTTCTGCATGTTAGAGCACAGTCTTAGATTTCCACCCATCTCTCCCTATTTGCTGTCACACCTACGCTTTTTTCCTTTTTGGCCTACTTTTGATGTATATTCCACTTACAGTGCATATTGCAAAACTTTTTATCCCCATCATGCAACACTATTTGCATTAGAAGTGCTCCTTTTTTTCTGTAAATGTATAGCATACAATTTCAATATTTCCTCCCTATAATAGTTACAGTGCTGTATTTAATACACAATAAAAATAGATATGAGAGAGCAGGCCTTATGCTGTCTAATAAAATTGCTTGTTTTACTACAAACTTGTAGATGGCATCAACATCAAATGGAGCCATTTCCATTTATCTGAGTGTCCTATGACTGGTATTGAGCAGACCTATGCCTACCTTTACACAAGGGCCAGTTCCCCAGATGCCACTGAATAGCTCAAGAAAATATTAGGAAAAGATACTTTGTTCATCTTTGCAGTTTCAGGGATTCCTTCATACCTGGATGGTCTCCTAATATTGATTAGAGTAGCCACAATGTTCCCGAACAGAAGCCAAAGAGTGAAAAAAAGCCAGCACAATGAAAAAAACTAGAGCCATTACTCATGCCTTTTTATCATCCAGACATCTTCCTATTAAGAAAATACCTTTTAGGATCTGCAAGATTTAAATCTGCACCGGGACCTTAGGACATCAGAAATATACACTTGTCAGTAGCTTTCCTTTTTGTTCTCCCATATATTTACTGGGACAAAAACTGTACTAAATATTTTTTTTTCCCAGTAGTTCCATTGCTGAAGTGGACATACTGTGGAATGAAAATACTAATTAAAACTTTGCTTTATGTGTTTTACCTGAACTACAGTAATTGATTTTGTTCTCGTTCTGGATTTAGCTTTCTGATATTCCAATAGTAGACCCAATTCTGCACACTGTAACACATATGCAGATATTGCTTTCATGTAGCATTCAGAGAAGGCCTAGTTTGTTCAGATCCCAATTTAACCGCCACTTAATTCAATTGAAAGGCTCTGACTGGTGTCTGTGAATTTCATCAACCCCTTAATAATTTCAAATGGGATCTAATGGTGAATTAGTTCTCACTAGGTGCAGTGCACTGTGAATATGAGTCTGTTGAGCTCATCAATGATAGTACTAAAGCAATAACAAGAGCCTAAAAAATTCCTTAGATTTCTCACTTGGCTATTTGATGCAAATCTACCTTTTGTTATAGTACAGTTTCAGCACCAGATTAAACCCACATCTTTTTTCACCCCAACAACTGAAAGCACAGCCCCAATAAAATTTCATAACTAGCCTCATGATTCATCTTTCTAAGAAAGAAAGTGTTGGTACTAAATTTATTATGCTACAAGACAACTGCACCTTGCAACATTTCCTCCTATTCTGTTGGTGCCCACAACCGCTATCATCAGGGTTTGTCAGTACAGAAAGTAATGGCAACCAGTTTCTAGAAGTTCCATCACAAATTTTTATCTTATGTCATTGACTGTAATAGTCTTTAGCACCCAGGAATCCACAAAAAAGTCACAAATAGCAAAAGACAAAACTTAGGATACTCAGTGTTCTTATTTTAGTAAACAATGTTATGCTTTAACTGAAAATGATTGCTCAAGCAAACCACATTATTCTGTAATATTGAATATCTGGTGTCATAGTAGTGAGCAGCGATTACTTGTACTCAAACAGGCTGCACCAGAAACCAGGAAATTCATTATTGTTGCTGGCAAAACTGTTTATTTCTGTGAATTACTTGAACATTATTAGTCACAATTCCCAAAACATCCCTTGCAACTTCATATTATGTTCACTTTCAGGTACAGTGACAAGCCTATCATTATCATTAGCTGTAAGTGACACTAGAGCTGTAAAACTATTGAGCACACAGGGAAATCTCACATACATTGCTTTCTTTCATCTTAAAATCATTTGTCACTGTAGTAGCATTAGAGGACAATTTTGCATTCTCCAATGTGTATTGCACACCAATGACAATGTGTTGCTAGTATAGATATTTAGAGTAATTTGTTTTTCTCCATATAATCTACATGTTAGGGGTATACCTTTACCCCTGTTATTAAAACAGACCAAACTGAGCTGGTTACATGAGCCTCTGTATTTAAGCCTCAGTTAATAAGAGGGTGCTTAACAAAGCCCTCCTCTCTGAACCCTCCCACTGCATTCACTTGCAAATCACTGTTTGGCTGGTAAAGCCGCCGTGCTGTCCCCCCCAGCCCCAAACCTTCTCACGCTGAGCACTGCGGCTCTATCAGCAGCAACATCTCGGTGAGGGGCAGCGACACCTCTCCTTGCGAGGGACGTTTTTTATTAATCAGGGGCACTGAATGGAAACCAATCAGACAGAGAGTCCCTTTGGCTCCTGCTCGCTGCCTGCCTGACTTAAAAGTGATGCCGGGAGAGAGGGAGTCCTAGTGAGAGGCGAGTGCATTCGGCGCTGGAGATACGGGAACGTGCAGAAGGCAGGATGCAGGTAGAGAAGCAGCGCTGAACGGACTGAACTGGGCTCACACAGACAGCCTGGGTGAGTAGATCAACTTTCTGTAGCATGAGAACTGCCGATAGCAAAAGAACAGATGCTTTCTTTAGGAGTGTCTAAAATGTTGAAGATTCCGTACAGATACTTTTTAGGGAAGGGGGATGGAGGGGCAGTGTCAGCAGAACACTTTGGGGATATTTCTCTTACAGAGTTCAAAAAAACCCCAACCCATTAAATTGCTGAAATCTAAACTTCTGATACTGCATATGTGTTGACTACTTGTGTACTTTAAAATATTAGCAATGCATATGCTCTTTGGAAATACTGTTTAATATTAATCAGTTTTTCCTGCCAGATAGGAGTAACAATATAGCCTAACTTTCATGCAGGATGATTTTTCACCTTTCCAGATAGAAGATATCCCCCCTTTTTTTTTTTCCCATGTGTGTGTTTGTCAATATATCTAATAAAAACAACCCTGGTTAAGAAGGATGAAAAAATAGGATGTCTTTGTTGCTACTAAGAATGAAGTACTAATGCTTTTTTGGATTTTCTTTAGCAAAAGTAGCAAAATTAGTGGGATTTTTTTATATGTTTTACAGGGGGAAGTGCAGCTCAGGGTTCAGAAAGATTGAGAGCTGAGGGAGATGTCGCTTTGGATATCTGTAGCAGAAAGTCAAAGTCAACAGGCTTAAAGTAAAATGATGCTTTCCAGAAGTCCTTCCAAACTACCTTGTCAGCCTAATATATATAATCAGAGGGTCCCACAGAGAGCAAGGCAGAAAGCATAAAAGGTCATACTGACCACTTGACACCAAAGTAACCAGCAGAAAACAACTGAATGACATCTTGCCTTTTCACATGCAAGAAACATGCTGTCACATGTGTTCAATTTCACTGTATGAGCTTCAAAGAAAGAATGATGTACATGAATTAAAAGGAAATTAATACCCCTTCCTGTTGTAAGGCAATATGGATACAGCAGCCACTCACCTTGTCACAGATTTAAGTCATAGTTAAGAAAATAGAATGGTATTTTCTTAAAATACTTTCCATTTTCAGTAGACAAATTTATAACCAATGAATGAGGCTTGCTATGATTAAAGGGATAAAAGTTATACAACTAATATTTTACTGAAACCACAGCAGGATTATGCTTCATTGCTCAGTACTACACTAGCTACCCATGCTAAGGATAAAAATGGATAAAAATACGAGTGTAATACTTGCACTAGTTTTGGAGATGAGATAAAAAGGTTTGTTAAATAATATTAGTCATAGTGATGGGAATTACCAATGACAGATTTTTAAAAATCATTGTCTCTAAGTAGTTCTCCATATCTGAAAGGATAATTTTATTCCAAAAATATAGTGAACTAATTAAATATTCAGAAGATTTGTGTTATAATTTGTCTATGACTATTAAGAAATTTATTTGTGAATTATGCTTGTTGCTAAAAAAGGCGTACTGCTATCTATATGTCAATCTGACAGATAAAATATATTGTCCTGTCATTTGTATTTCATGTGTAATAATGTAAATTCAAGAGAGAATTATATATGTTTACAGCTAATGCGGTTTTCTATTAACAAAAATATAAAACATTATACAGTCAAATGTCTGTGAAACAAATAATTCTTGGTTTGGGCTTTTTAAAGTTAGGTAAATAAGATTAATTTTAAATGGAGAAATGTAACTGTAACTGTATCAATACTATTACTACTTGTACCTAAAACAGTTGCCAAGTCTTTTTAAACTTGATGAAGTGAGTTCAAGAATCAAAGTTTTTCATATGTTTATTGCGTGAACTAAGTAGAGTTTTTAATTTCAGAGATTGTCTTGTAGCCATTATTATAGAATGTTATGCTTTGTGTGTAACCGGTACATCTCACCTAAAAACAAAAAGAAGTTTGGTGATGCCGTTAGTAGAGAAAATGTGGGGAGAAACAGTTCTGCCATATGCTTTGTACAGCTCCATGTTAAAATTGCTTGAACCTTTCAGAATTTTCATGCACTTCTGCAGAAGTCACCATTCTGAAAAGGGTGTCCTCCTCTCCAGACAGCAGCCCATATACAGGGATTTGTGCTCTCCTCTCACCTGACTGTTGCCCCACAAGGATGCTGATCTCAGTAGCAGCTGCATGGCACTGGCAGAGACGCCCTCTCATCATGGGATCAGCCAATAACGATGATTTCATTCCCTGACCTACCCACCAAACAAAATGTAATAACTGAAATCCACTGGTTTAAATGTCATCACCCATAATGCTGCTAAAAGGACCTTACAACTTAATTCTGACATTTGCTTATCTCTGGCATCAGTACTTGGTTTCTGAATCTGCACGACATGGCTTGCAGGGAATCTACTGGCAGAAGCATTTGAGAAGTAGAGCCAGAGAGTAACAGGACTGACAATTTTCTCTGAGGATGAGTTTGTTCAGGAGATATCATATAAGAAAACTGGGGTATGTAAGCTAGAGTATAAGACAATATAGATGTATAAATGTATGTGTTTCTTCCCTGCAGTCAGAGCTATTTAACTGCAGAAGGTAACTGGAGCAAAAATCTAGAGAAAAATGCATCTCCCACACATATCAGAATGGCTTCAGAATTTCTAAGGCTTGCAGCAGGTGTTATATTCAAATGTTATCTGCAGAAGAACTAATATTTTAAAATGAATAGAGTTGCCCAAGTAAAAGCTGCCTGCATTCTCTATGTGAGTGAGGGAATTTAAGAAAATAATTCATAGGAATAAATCCAAAATTTTGTGAAAGGTGGTAGGAGGAGAAGGAAAATAAAGCAAAGGGAAATGAACAAAAAGAATTTTTGCAAAAGCAGTCAGAGTAATTTTTCTTCTTGCCTTTTAAACACATAGGAAATTGCTGAATGTTAAAAGGAAAGTTATTTTCCTGACTTTCAGTGACTGATCCTGATAAAAAATACTCCAGTGGCATCGAGGACTACTTGCCAAGCATGACTGAGCAGGAGAGGCGTACCTTGATCAAATCATACTATGTGTCTGCAGTGCAAAATCCTAGCAAAACTGAGACTTAGTTACTTCTGGGAAAATGTTACTAGCTTCAGGAAAAAGGAAAAATACTGGATGCACACTGCAGCCCAGAGGAAGGCCCAAAATGTTTTAGAAAAAAAGTAATTTTTAACACAGTATGTAATTTTACTACAGAAATGTCAGGAAGTGAAGTATGCTGCTTATAATCTTTCTTCTGCAATCTTGGGAAGATTACAAAAGGACATGGATGGCATTGCTGTCATCCCATACACACACAGTGCCACACAGAGACTTGACTTGGTCTCAGTTAGAGAGTATCTCTGTGACAGAGACAGGGATAAAATGGGGCCTCCACTTTCCCAGTCCTCCAAGTTCTCTGTAGGATTACAACAATGTTCAAAAAAATATATTTACCTTGAATACTTAAATAACACCATCAATAACCACAAATATTTCTCAGAAAAAGTATTTCTGCAACTGCAAAATGGTGTGCTTTAAGTGGTGCCGACTGTATTCCTTTGCTAGCAAAATGCAATATTAGATAATTAAATTTCACACCTTTTAGCAGTAAGAGTAATAGCAATATCAAGACATAATCACTTTGGATTCTGTTTCCCTATCTGAGAAAAAACATATTTTTCATAATACGTTCTCTCTTGATATACAAATATCAAGGAGGTTTAGGTAAGTACAAATTTTATAGATGCCAGATGATATTCAGGTTGCTTTGTCCTCAAAGGCTGTATTTGAAAGAAAGAATTACTATCTTCATAGAAATTCTGCCTGTAATGATATTGCAATTTTAGGCCATGTTGGTACTAAAGGATTCCATTTTCTAAAAAATACGGACAGCATCTTGCCATTGTACATAAGTACATTGAGAAAGAGCACCTAAAGCACTTGTCCAGATTCAAAATATGATCTTCATAAATTACACCCAAGAATAGATTCTGTGAAATATAGAAAATTATGGATAATGGATTTGTATTTGGAGATAGAAACAGTAGGCCCTTCCATCATTTAAGCGAATTGCACAACAGCTCTCAGAAGGAGATTATCTGAATTTATGCATTTTGAATAGTTCAATTGAAGTCAATTAATGATGTATACAAGCCTTCTGGCAATATATACAGGTATAATTAAATTTAGCCATTATTTTAAAAAAAATTAATCTATTATATTGATAATCAATGGTGCACAACCAACTAGTGGTTGACATTCATATTTCGACACCGCCCAGAAAAAGGATTCAATAAAAACATCAAGTTGTATGAAAAGTGTTCAATAAAGGAAATTTAAAAATATAATGATCTAAAAAACTCAGCTTAATATCTTACTAAAATAATTGGGTTTTATTTCCTTTGTACTCCATCATTCAATATTTGCTCCTAAGGAGATGAAGATGCAAAGCAAAAATGGGTTGAGTTGGGTATAAGGGTGAAGTTAATCCCATTGCTTCTGTTTTTAAAGAAAAAATAGGCACAGAACAAGTGAAATTTAGCAGTTTTATGTTCTGTATGATTTGAAGGTTTCAGTAATCTAATCACATCTGATTTTAACAGATAAAAATAGCCCCAGTGTATGAACAGAACTGTTATGTATATACACCTTCATACATGTACACATGCATCTAGAGACATAAACTGAAGTATAACTCATGAAAATTCTAGAGAAAAATAATGCAATATTTGTAGAAAGCAATATATTACAATGGGTTTGCTAAAGTTTATAGTGCTGCATTCTGGCTGAATTTTTCTGCTTACTTTGTTGTTTATTACAATACTTTCATATGGTTTGCATTATTCTTTGTTATTATTTTCCATAGTAGTGGATTTAAATATCAAGCTTTGTAGTGGGAAGGTATTGTAAAAATGTTTTTTATTCTTAAGGCACAGATGCTGGTTGTGGATAATCTCATGGAAATAGTTTTGCCTGTGTAGCAAAAGGAGAAAAAATCAGGAAAACATACTTATTTCAAAAGGAAATTCTTGTAGTTGTTTAAACTACTCGTCAGGAGAGCTGTTTGTGCTTGTGCTGCATTCCAGAACCTGTATTCAGACTGGGTAACATTTTACAATAAGACTGGTCCCACTGAAACCAGTGAAATTACTTTTGTGCATTTCCCTTACCCCGAGTAAAAATGAGTGCGGAATCTGTTCTTATGCTGTCTGATAAAAAAGATTCTATTTTCCTCAGAGTAAACATAAAAATATTAAATTGCAGAAAATATTTTCCCATTTCCTGGAAGATACGCAATAATCCTTATATTTGTTTCCCAGATATAAAAGGTAATTTCATTACTAATGAGAATTCAGACTTGCAGGAAAAATGGATTTCGATGTAAAAAATAATGTAGTCTCTTCATTTTTACCTGTTATCTGCAATCTATGGATTTACTGCAATTGAGCTTGATCTTGCTCTTAATGGTTGCAAATTTGTGTTTTATATGGCTTCTTTCCTAGTCAAGACAGCTATCTGGTTAGATTTACATCTTTTCTAGAATAAGATAATAAGTAAAATCCCTTGTGTTCTAAATAAAATTAATTAATCTCTTCAAGTTCCTTCATGGCGATAGAACAATACTGAAGGTTATCGTTCTTTTCTTAGTGGTAGTAATAATAGTAGTAGCATCAAGGCTGAAAACTCACACATTAGTTGAAATACTGATTTAGTGATATTTTAATTACATTTGTCACAAGCTTCTGGTACTGCCTGTTTTTCCTGTTATTGTCTTATTGAAAAATCTACTTATGGTACCAAACCATCCTGCAGTAAGCAGAAGGACTTTCAAATAAAAAAAAAAAAAAAGTGTTGTGATAGTGTACTGATAATCACTTTTAAAGGCAATTAAAGAAAGGAAAGTCTCAAAAACGCTGGTACAACTGCTCTCAGCCATCACTGGCCAAAAGAATCTACTGGTTGAGAATCTTTACCTGAAGATTTCATTCAGGACAGGGGAAAAAACATAATTTAGCTCAAAAAGGGGAGGGAATTAGGAAGTTGCTATATGCACCACAGACTGAAGATTTTGCCAAAAAAAAAAATTAAATTTAAAGGTAGTCATCCCTACAAGGTTGAATCTAAGAGACAATGATTTAGGAACATGCCTAGTGTTGCACATTCAGAAACGTAAATGTGAGCACAGCTAGAATGAAAGATTTAGCACTTCTGACAATGATACTCAATTTTTTTGCCATTTGAATTTATGCTTAGGAAATTCAAATTTACATTTCAGAGAAAATTTTCTAACACCTCACTACAATAGAAATCCAAAGAGCTTAGAAAATATAGGATACAGAAAAAAATATATAGATGCAAAGAATAAACTTCTCAAATATACAAAGGCCCTCTATGTTTTTTTTCTGTCAACGATGTATTGAGACTCTACTTCATAGTACTCCTCAAATCAAAAGCCTACAGGCTGAATAGTTTTTTAACCACTTTATGTTTGCAGAGCAGTTATATGATTAAATAGAGAGCTGCACTTGTATATAGAGACACAGGATCATGGTTCCCTTGATTACCCAAGAGAAATACTGTGTAATTCTAGCAATACATAAATCCTGATTTCAAAGGAATATATATCTGAAGACTTGCTAACAATCGCATACAAGAACAAAAGGTTCCTGTGTAGTTTGTGTACTGGTCTGTGTGTGTACCCTACTAGGAGTAGAATATATCCATAGTTTGACTGTTGATTAGAATGAAAATGAGTCTTAAGGATTAACCGGTTCAGGATTCGAGTTCCTGGTCTCATGACTTAAAATGAATGTCAACTTGTATTTAAAAAGTATTTCACTATTTTTTAACTGGCAGATAAATTATATTAAACTCAGGATAAAGTGATATTTTTTCTGCAAGTGTGGGTAGTTTGAAATAGTAGCTATGTTTTACGCATCTGACTGAGAACTTTTCTAAGATTTACATGTGGGGGTCCCAAATAATAAAAAAAATGGAGCAGAAACGTGCCTTGAGTATCCCAGGGTAATTGTTAAAGAACATGCCTAGAGCTACTAGAAGAAACCTTGTCAACCTGGTTGAAAGCATTTCTAGTTCTCTGGAGATGGAAGAAAAAGGAGGAAGGGAAGGAGGGAGGGAGGGAGGGAGGGAGGGAGGGAGGGAGGGAGGGAGGGAGGGAGGAAGGAAGGAAGGAAGGAAGGAAGGAAGGAAGGAAGGAAGGAAGGAAGGAAGGAAGGAAGGAAGGAAGGAAGGAAGGAAGGAAGGAAGGAAGGAAGGAAGGAAGGAAGGAAGGAAGGAAGGAAGGAAGGAAGGAAGGAAGGAAGGAAGGAAGGCTTCCTCTCCAAGAAGAGTGGATTCACAAAGCTGAAGCAGAATAAACATTTCTGGATTAGTTACTTTAAGATTATTTAAAATGCAATACTGTGGGTAGCTACAATAAAAATAGGACCAAAATGATTGTTGTAGTTTATGTCTTTCTTCGCAAATAGTATCAGAATCAATAATTTTTTGGACTGAAAGCTGAACTCCAAAAAAAATATTAAACTATAGAGGAACATAAATAAGGGGACATTGTGGTAGAATGAAAAAATAAATGAGTCACATTAATTTTCTGCTTCCTTCACCTCCAGTTAGTTAGCACTAATTCAACTTCATGCTAGTCAGCCTGTGGGTCTAGTAGAAAATTTTAAAAATCATGATACCTGTGGTGAAAATTTACATGTATTTGTGCATATATGTAACTCTATCTGTATCTGTGTTGATATAGTTTTATCATTATTTTGATGTAATTTTAGAGACCTGGTTAAATTAAAAGATCTAGGGATCTAGGTATACTTATATCTCTCTATATGTCTACATATATACCTACATATGTCTGTGTAAATATAGCTCTAATGTGTAATGATGAATATAGATTTTTAATTTTTTTGTTGTTTTTCTATGCGCACAACATCTCTGTTATGAAAGTCATGCATATATTTGCATTGTAAGTTTCCAAAGCTATATTCTCTAGTTAAAGAGATAAAGCAATATTCTTATGTGCTGAGTTGAGGAGGTCTTTGCACGTCCAGATTTTACTCTATAATAATCAGACCTAGAGTGGTAAATATCAGAGAAAAACACAGAAAAACATCTGCTCTGTCTATGCTGTCATTCCAGAATTATAGAATGGTTTGGGTTGGAAAGGAACTTTGAAGTTCAACCACCCTATGGGCAAGGGCACCTTCCTCCAGGTCAGGATGCCCATCAAAAAGCCCATCAAACCTGGCCTTGAACTTTTCCAATGATGGAATATCCACAAATTCTTTGGGTAGCCTGTGTCTCAACATTTTTGCTGTACAATATATTCCTCGTCATGTCCAACATAAACCTTCTTCTCTTTCAGTTAAAAGTCGTATTGAGTTTTTCATCTACCAGCACCCTAAAGTCCTTATCAGCAGAGCTGCTCTCAGTCTCTTAATCCCACAGTCTGTAGTGATGGTGAGGATTGCCCCAGTCCAGGTGCAGCGCCTTGGACTTGGCCCTTTTGAACTTCATGAGATTTGCATAGGCACATTCTTTAAGTCTGTCAAGGTCCCTCTGGATGGTGTCACTTGGGTCAACTGCACCACACAGCTTGGTGTCATTTGCAAACTTGTTAAGTGTGCAGTCTTTCTCATCATCTGCGTAGTTAAAAAAGACAATAAATAATATTGGCCCCAATAGAGACACTTGAGGGATATCGCTCTCTACTGGTTTCCACTTGCACACAGCCATTGACTGTAAATCTTTGAATGAGGCCAACCATCCAATTCTTTCTCCATGTAGCAGTCTAACCATCAAACCTGTATGCCTCCAATTGAGCAGCATGACTGTTGTGGGGGATCATATCAAGGGCCTTACAGAAGTCCAGATACAAGATATCAGAAGGTACCTCACCCACTGATGCAGTCAGTCCATCACTGAAAGACATGAGATCAGTCAGGCCATGAGACAAGTCAATTTGCCCTTGGTAAAGTCATGTTTGCTGTCCCTAATCACCTCCTTGTCTTCCACATGCTTTAATACATCTTGCAGGATTATGTGTTTCCTAATCATACCAGGTGCAGAGATGAAACTGCTGGGCTGGCAGTTCCCAGGGTCCTCCAGTTCTTTCAAGATTTCTAGAAAATAATTCCCCTTCATTCAACAGATTTGTTTTGAGACAAAATTCCTTGAAAGAGGAACTTTTGACTAAATCACATTATTAGAATTACATGGCATGACTTTCAGTGAATTGCTTTAATATCCCTGCTCTTTGTATCTCAGTAAAACTATTGAAAAAATTTGCACCTTCAAAAAATTTAAGCAATTATTTTGACATAGAGTTTTAAGCTTCCTTTCCTGTTTCTCACCTCATTGACCAAAGGGTCAGGAAACTTGAAATATTTTTGCTACAATGGAATTTTTTTAATTTTTCA
Organism: Camarhynchus parvulus; assembly: GCF_901933205.1. Taxonomy (NCBI): domain Eukaryota; kingdom Metazoa; phylum Chordata; class Aves; order Passeriformes; family Thraupidae; genus Camarhynchus; species Camarhynchus parvulus. Next base: position 73,049,228 of record NC_044572.1, read on the forward strand.
TCTTTACTGTATGATCATCTAAATGATCAGCCCCAAGGTAAACAATACCTCTGTTAACTTTAATGTCCCTTCACAATGCAAATAAAAGTTGTCTTCTTATTCCTACTTCACTTAATTGGTCCTGAAGTTTAGTTTTATCCTGATATTTGAAAGGTCAAATAATGTGAGTATGCACCTTTCAAACAGAAATTGCCATCCCAGTGACCACTATCAAGTGTCTGAAGAGCAGGAAGGACAAGGAAAACATAGACATGTTCTTTGCTTTTTACAGGTAGTCTGTAGTGGTTAATTCTAAGGCACGCTGAAGGAAGCATGAGCATTGCCACAGAGCATCCAAGATTTCTTTTTCTACTTATAAAAAAGACAGTGGAAGATGTTAAGATTTAAAGATAAGGTAGTCATAGGACAAAGTCATCACCTCCATATACGAGCAATTGTTTTTCCAGGTGTGGTTGACAACAGCAGCACCAATACCACTCAGACAAAAATAAAATAAAATAAAATAAAAAAAAAGTTATTTGCCCTGAAATATAATGTTTTGCTACCTTTTTCCTCAAAAAATGAAATGATACCATATGGTATGTTAGACAGTTGAGACTGGAAATTGATTTATCTTAATAAATCTTAATTCTTCACCAGCCATATTCTTTAATGCTAGGAATGGATGTTAAAACTTCTTGGTTATTTCACTCAGAATTTAAAAAGTATTTGTCAATGTTCATTTGTTTTACTGCCAACAGTCCTCTGAAATTACGTGCAAAATATATTTCAACACAATCATGATAAAAAACCTCAATATTTAAAAGCAGAAACATACACTTGCTTCCCTTAGGTTATATATGTGTGTGTATATATATGTATGTACCTACGGGCATAAATAAGTGCAATTAAGAACTTGAAGATCTTACTTGTGAGAGTCATGTACATTATAACTCCATTGAATTCATCTGGTAGTGAGCGGGAGTACCATGAGATCTCAGTAGAAACTTAGTATGTGTGAAACAGTTACAAAAATGATTACCTGCCAGAATGGCAGCAGTATCACAACACTTCAAACATTTATCTCTTTTCATACTGTGTGTCTTTCCCTAGGGTGTAGCTTTACTGCCTTCTTGCACAACCAGCAACTGGTCTCTCTGTGTTTTGCTGTGGTTTGAGCTGGGGGACTATTCAGGGTTTTGGGGTCAGAGGGATTTGAGGAGAGGAGAGTAAAGGGTTCAGAGGTATCTGAGTGATCCTCAACCCAATGAAAGTGAGGAAAAAGAGTGTGGAACCCTTCAATAAAGGATTACCTGTCAGCAAAAATGCCTTTCCCTATGTTCTGGAGACAAAACTGGTTTTTCAGGTACAAGAAAAGATGCTTCCCCCTATTCCAAGTCTTCCTGACCTGTTGTCCAAAAGAATTAATGCCACCATCATGTTTGTCTTAACACTTTATTGATGCTGAAACAGGGAAAGAGTGAGAAGGGTAAGTATTGGCATCTGTACTCCATCACTAGGAAGACTCCAGAAAAGGAAGGGGATTGGACTAAGCGTGGGATCCCTCCTGGCCTTAGTACATGCATCCATATCACTGGATTTCCATAGCTTGCTGTGCTATTAGAGCAGTCATCAATAAGGAGAGTTACATACTCCTCTATCACATTTATTCCCAACAATAGTGACTACTTGGCAAAAATTGTAACTAATAACTACTAGAAATATTGTTAATATTTCTTCATTCCCCTGACATGGAAAATACTGCCTATTACCTAAATGAAAGTCAATTATTATTTGTATATCAGACATTGAACCCAGCTCTAGTAGAACAACACAGCACTACCTAGATGTCCAGGGATACACTGGTTTAAGTGGTTCTTACCCTGTGAGTCTGCAAACTTCTCAGGAGCCTGTTTCTAAGAGAACTACACAAAAAATATATACAAACAGCTTGAAATTTGTCATACAGAATTGCACTTTCCTGATAGAAAATATTTATAGTATCTGTAATCTAGAACCATATGTGTCTACTGCATTTTCAACAGATTAGAGGTTTATAAAAAAAGATATGTGGCCTAAGTAACCTTTTATTTGTTAGACCATAGACTGCCAGAAAAAAGGAAGAGATTATAAAAGAACAGGGAGTGGAGAATTTTTTATTCATACATTTGTTGTGATTTTGTTATCACTAAGAAATCCGAAGGACAAGAGAATAATGAGGAAGGCATAGTTTTAAAAACAAGATGTTTGAACCCTTCTAATTGTAATACGAAGCCTTTAACAAGTTCCAAACCTTGCATGGATATAATCTTGCATTGTTTAAATTTACATTTTGCCTTTAACCCCATCTTTGATAAGAATAACCAAATGATTTTACTTTTGAAGTCCTGTTAATTTACTGGTACAATGGGAGAGTGTAAACAGTCATAGCTTATTGTTCAGAAGAAATATATGCTGGCTTGAACAACACATTTTTTGATTGAGCTCAGACTAAAATACTGAATTTAAATCTTGAAGCAAGAAATACTAGAACATGAAAAAATTATACAAATAATATGAGGACGTCACATCCATTTTCTTTATAACAATATAGTTCTATCTCATGGATCTGAAAGAACATAGCTGTTTTATTAGAGACCAGAGAAATTAGCATTCCAGTGGTGACCCTCAGAAATTGCCAATTACCAGTCAGTAATTACAACAAAGTATTTTAAAGTGACAGCAATCAAGTATAAGCTTCAGGTAAACAACAGAAGTGCACATAGTTCTGAAGGAAAGCTAATCATGTTCTTGCTGAATATTCCCATGGACATCAGTAACATTTAGATCCAGTCTTGATAAAGGGAGGAAATATTGTCACAGTCATTAAAAGGCCAAGCAGAGGACTTGAGGGCTGCAAAGGGACAGAAAGGGCAGAATGTACTGCGTAGCTGAGCACCAGCTTATTCAGAACAGCTGAAGTTCCTGACCCCCACCAGGCTCCATGAGCTGGGAAATAAGTGGGAAATGGTCACCATGGTTGCTCAATCATATTAAACTATTAAAATTAAACTATTACAAATTTTCCTATCTGGTCTCTTCCCATCCTTCCCCCTGCATAGGGATTGGTATGTGCACAGAATCTACATTATTTGTATCATGTCTATGTGTATGAAATGTGAGTAGATAGATAACATTAAATGACAAAGCCAATTAGAATATATTATGTGAACAAAACTATTTGGATTTTTTTTAATGTGTTCTCTTCTGCACAGAAGTCATCGATATTCAAGCAAACAAGTGGAAAAAATCCATGTTGCTTTCAAGGTAAATGTCAGACAAAACTATTGCAAAATGCCAACAGATAGTGATTTCTGATACAGCAGAGGATAAAGTTAGATGAAAATAGAGATAATATAAAGAGGCTTCTTTCTGCATAGGCTGGCAGAGAAAGGGAAAGTATATCTTGTTCAACTACCAAAATGAGATTGAAATACACTTTTAATATAACTTTAAATGAGATAAATATAATATAGTGTTTATAAACAAATATAATATATTTAAATTATAAATATATGTAAATATAACATAGTATTTATAAAAGTAGTACATTTTTTGTTAAAATATAATAATAGATTTTAAAAAATTGCTATACATGAGTACTGCGTAACAAAAACAATAGACAAACACAAATTAGACACAGGGCTAAAAATCTTTAGTTTAAAAATTCACAACCAAATGCATGCATTAGGAATGTGTTGAAGAAGCCATGTTTTTAGAAAGTATTAGAATTTATATATTTTGAAGAAAATTTCATTAAAAGGTAGAGACAGAGGCAAAGTGGAAAAACCATAGAAATGCAACAGAAACCTAACTGCAAGCCATTGGAGATAGCAGAATATTTTTACTGACTTAGACAGCTAAGAAGAAAGTTCTAAAATATCATGCAAACACTAAAAGAGAGAAAAATATGAGCAGTATTATGCACATGTGGGCAGAGCAATTGCAGTGCATATAGGTAAGAGAAAAAAAACCAAAACACCCCTACAAAGATTAATTGGTTATTGAAATAATGTCCTGTGTAAGTGATGAAGGAAAAGATAATGGAAATAAAGAGCACAGTACCATGTTGAACCTTTAAATGCATACCAAAATAGAGATTTACTGAAATAAATATGTTAGAAAAATGCAGAATATATTGGCTTTCAGAAAGAAAACGTAAAATTATAATTTTATACATCATAGAAAAATCCCTAGAAATTGGGAATTCCAATTATGAAGTCACTACCTAAATTCCTATTAAAGCCACTTTTTAGTGTAGATAAAACCTGCATTAGAATCAGAAAATGATTAAGTAATCTCCGTTCACTGCATGACAGAGGAATTTTATCATTAAAACAAGACAATAAATTGAAAGTATGAATGTTATTGACTTGGTTATGGAGTATTTAAGGTAGGTCAGATGATACATAAATGAACTTCATTGAAAACAAAGCAAATATGTACATATTTTCAAATGCTAAGAGGGAAAACAAAAAGTGAAAATATGGCTAGAGTAAGCACTTTTATTTTAATTACATTCCCTATGATCGCATCCAAATAAGGAAAATTTCACACATAATATAATTTTCTACATATTTTCTTTTATAATTTTAGCGCATTCAAGGTGGTGTTAACAAAAGTGTTTTCTTATGTATTCAAGGCAAAAAGGGAAGGCCCAAGACAAGAAATAAGTTTAACCTCAAGTCTGTAATTTCTTTTATGACTACTTAATGACTTTTTTTATGGTATGAAATTATCTGCTGTGCAAGATTACTCACTATCATTATGACACAAGTGGAAGACAGGTCCAATATGGAAATTAAGATGATGTATTTAATTTTTGTATTAGATATAACTGATTTTATTGTTTCATATGAATTACTAAAACATTTCATGTCATTATGGAAATGACAAAGTCAAAAGTTGTTTACATATTATAACGCAATATAATAAAAGCTCATTAAATATCAATAGTAAAACTGAAAAGTTTGACTTAAATTTTAAAATATACCAACTATAGAATTCTCCTTTCACAGGAAATTTGAAAAAAATACTGGTGATGAGGGTAAATTATGGTGAATTCTTAATTTTGTTAAATTCTTAACAATTAATAACTTGATGAAGATTAATAACTTCTCATTTTTGTAAGTTTTGAGTTCAGACATGTTGCTGGAGCAAATTACCTGTAGGTCAAGTCACAAGCTGTTACGTCAAGGTGCATCATAGGCTGGATTGACTGCTTGTCACAAGAAGATAGGAGATAAGCAAACACTGTCTGATGAATTTCAGAGTGGAGAAGAAACTGCCTAGATGCTTTTTTTCTGCTTTTTTCACCCATTTTAAGGTGGAATGTTTATTCCATTATGCTTTATCCATTTGCTTTTCTTGAGAAAATCTGCAGTCCCACTTGTCTGCTTTGCAGTGAAGTCACTTTCAAAGCTTATCATAACCTCAATAACATAGAAGTTTTCCTAAAACTTATCTATATATTTTATTGCAATAGAAATTGTTATGTGGCATCAGATACCACTGTGGTAAATACCAATTTGTGTGACTGATGCTTATTCGCAGACAAATGTTATCTTTATAGTTTCACAGAAAGTAGCAGAGGCTCTTAAAATATGTGGAGAAAGTACTGATATTACAAATATTCCCAGTAAGAAAAATCTTGAAACAAATTAAACAATAGATCCAGTCTAACAGAGACTTTTGTCAAAATTTCTGAGCATATATAGAACTAGCTTAATTCATGGACTTGATATTTTGCAGCTCTGAAAATGTCAGATCCACATTTCCTGAGGTGGGTAACTGGAAAGTGTTTCTAACAGCCAGCCATGCTTCATCTAACAAATAGATGCTATGAATGGAATGTTTAACTTTATACTCTTCTCTGAAGAACACTTATTCTCCTTTCCTGCACCTTTGCTGTTCTCAAGTGTTTGTATCCTCTCTCTTCTCCTTTTTCCTCATCTTCTCGGTGCTTTCCTCATCTGCTCGCTTGCTCTTTCCCTTTCTGGTACTTGCCTTCCTCTTTTCTTATTTACTCAGCATTCATCTCACTAAAGACAAAAAAAACCAACAACCAAATAAAGAAGAAACTAAAGGACATAGTGGTTTAAATTACATAACATATTATTCTATGGAGTTTAATTTAGACATAAGAAGAAAAATACTAGAAGAAATGACATTCCATACAAGGGGCAGCATGTTTTTGCATCTGTGCTTTTATCCACAGAATATGTATTTGGACTCCCATCTCTGGAATTTTAACTTGTCATATCTTTTTCATTCACCAAATAGGTCTGTAAAATCAACATTTGCTTCCAGCCAATACATTGCTACAAAATACTGAGATATAGTCACAGACAAACCATAAAGAGAGCTTGCCCTTTGTAAATCAACAGGAAAACCAAACTCATACTTTAGTTCAAAAAATATTAGAAAGAGATTAAACAACTATCAATACTCCTGTGATGCTGAGAATACCATAAGTCCTTCCTCACAAAGGGTTACAAGGCTGTGTTGGAATCCCAGCGTAGCATATGAAACTCATGGAAAGAATACTGTAAAAAAATTGTGAAAGTACACCACATATCGCTCTGTGCTTTTCCATTCTACTCTTTCAGATACATTCTTGTCCACTGACCTTTCAGATATGAAAGCAATCTAGCCTATGTTTTCCAAAATATGGGCAATGCCTTTATAAGTGCTGTGTTCCTCTAATCAAATGTTTAATAACTTGAAGTCTCATCAGTTATTAAGAGTGATGTTTTAAGTCAATCTCACTTTTTACAGAGACACGTAATCAAAGTATGTTTAGAAAACACCCTTGGCACTTTCATTTGATATTTATATATATATTCCATTTCAAAAGATGTGAAATAAGTAAAAAAACACTACGCTTTTTTCTCAAAATTGGTAGAAATGCATGTGGGTGAAATCAAGAGCAAGAAAACTTAATTCTAACTCCTTTTTTTCCACGACGGGATGTTTGTTAAAGCATATTTATCTTTAGTGTAAACATTTCACTCTGATGCAGTAAGATTATTAGCATGTATTATCTAGTTCTGGGTTACACTTTTTAACAGAAAACAAACAAATAAAAGACACCTCAAAGCAAGCATCATCTTCAAGAAAGCGGAATAATAGGAATTTATGCAGCTTCACTGTCTCAAAAAGTGCAAAGGTATAGTATAATGTTATGGCTCCCTCTTTTGGATAACAGATATCTAGTATGCAATTATAAAAAAACTCATTGTGTCCTTAACATCAAAAAAATCTCCACAGGGCACTATTTTTCTCCAAGATTTTGCTTAGAAATTATTAATGATATCAATAAAAATATGCTTATATAAGTTTCTTGCAAAATGCAAATATATTATAGGTGTCAATTTTATAAAGTAGACATGCATTTCCAAGATAGCTGTGTAGTTAGAATATTTTTGAAATATGTTAAACATTAGTCTATCAAGTACCTATAAAAACTGGAACATGAAACTCTGATGGATTGCTCCTTATTTTAGCAGTGTTGTTAATACAAAATAGAGAAAAATAAAGAGATGATTGATGAAGCACTTAATAGAACTTACCTTCTGAAAAAGTGACCAGAAAGGAACAAATTTTACTATTATACTATTATTACTTCATTTTTAACAGTGAGTAAAAAGTGAAATGAATGGTCACTTGGGATTCTTTTTTTGGAATTTCCATTTTAAATGCAACCTATTTAAAAATCCACACATTTATATGCATTCATTTTGGGAAATTTTTGAACATACCATTGAAGAAGAAAAAGAAATTTAACATTTTTAGAATTTAAAAACAAATTTGTAAAAGAATATTGTTTTTATTAAGTGTTAAGAGTGAGGAAAGAGTAAAACTGTTGAAATGCATCAGTCAATACAAAATAATGACTCCTGACAAAGGTTAAACTTCTATGGTTTAGGATCTTTTTATAATGTAAGATTAGCAATCATTGTTGGATTTATAGATACTGTTATATTTAATTCTGAATTTGGATTTTGTTTTCCCAAGTATTGGAAGCATACCACCATTCTTCTACATTAATATCTAGTCATAATTCTGTAACTCCAGGTTTAATTTTCTTCATTATCCCTGCTGCTGTGAGACAACTGGAAATATTTTCTTTTAAAAAAATGCCTTTGCACAATTCAGTAGCACTATTCAATTACTTCAGCATCGTCAGCTAGAAGGCAGGGTTTATTTCACTCAAACACCCTTCCTATGGCTTCCTTATTGCCTTTATTAAAAATATTGATGTTAGGCAGGAACATATAAATGAATGGATTTACAGGTTTTGTTTAGCACTTTCTATTACTAAAATATCCATTCCTTTACATTCATTAAGATGTTAAGCTGTACAATTATAAAATTAGCTGGATTTATATCAACTAACTTAAAATTATTGTCATGATGCTCATTTTGGTTACACCATTGCAATGTGTTTTCTCTTCTCAACACCAGAACTGCAGTAGGACAATTGCATTTGATATGCTGGGTCATTATTATTCATTCTATTTATTAGTAACAGTTGCTATAAAATGTTTATTTTATAATCAACACTGCAGTAATGAGATTTAGATGAAGGTATATCTTTCCTATGAAGAACTGCCTGTGGATAGTGAATATAATGTCAGTGTTTCAGAGTTAGGAAAAACAAGGCAATTTAGCAAGCCTTATTGAAAATAGAAATTAGGCCGTTTCACTAAGTGATGCTGCCTACTCCCAGCCATACCACTAAAACAAGACAGCAACATTTGGCTGTAATAAAGATTGCAAAATCCAAAAGATAAAAAAAGGGAAGAAATTCACTTGTACAAGGCATAAGTTTGTTTCATTTGCAATATCTATTCCTATTTAAACCAAGAAGAGATTAAAAGATTAAAAACTAGATCCTGACACATCGCTATGAATAGATTAACTATGCACCTTTTTTTTTCTTGTTATATGCTTGAGTTAATTTGTTTTCTATGAAGTCACATATTTATGACTTGTCTTAGCCGTATGAAGCCCAGACAAAGATATGTCTCCTCATATATCCTTTTCCCTTGATTTTTTAGGAATGCAAGAAGGAAATGAGACAATCACAGGCATTTGCGCTTATGCAAAAAAGTTTTAAAGCCAAATGTACTTTGCCATTTCAGGCAAAGCTAGGCCAAAAGTACTAGACCAGAAGCCATAAAGCAAATGCTTTGCTATATCAACTCTTTTAATCATATTTCTACTTTTCTCACTCTGAAACTGGAAACATATACGTGGTTTCATGCTGTTATAATTTTGCTTTTTACTGACTTTTAACCAAAAGGACAAGGATAGGAGGCAATTCTGAAATGCTGTCTGAATAGCCCTCTGTATGTTTTGAATTAATCCAAATAAATCACATGAAAGCCTGAATGTTCTGGAAATTCATGCTGAGATATAGATTATTAAACTTTCAGTTCTGGTTCAGGCATTACTAAGGAAAATACGTCACATGCCATTTTAAAGCTGACTTGTATTTTAAGAGAAATAAGCTAGTTATTTCCTTCTCTGGTAGCTAGAAACAAAGTACAATAGCAAAACAGATTGCAAAATAGTTGGTATAAGCAATAACAACTACATAATCATGAGAGCACAATTAATTGTTAAAGACATATGCAGGTGACATGTTTTTCTATCTTTAGATTCAGTTCCAGGTGGGTCTGAAGTATTTTGAAATTTCCTGCCATGGGAGCAGCAAATAAATATGTTTATAAACATATGAAGACTTCACTAATCATACAAATTTGAGGAGGGCAAATTCAGGAAATACTACAGGAGATCTCAAAACCTCATGGGGAAAAATATAATCAAATTTTCATTACAAAATTGAACATTAAAACTGAATTCTGAGCTACTCATTGTGCTCATTGTTCTTGGTGGCCTTCTCTGCAGGATTTTCAAACACCAGAGGGCCACATCCAAGCTATTACCCTTGGGAGAGAATATAAATATAAACTCTTAGGGAACAAATTGCAGAACAGGCTCCACTAAAAAAGCATATATACCTAATGTCCAGAGCTATGTATCAGTGCGATACGCTTTCTGTCATTTCATCGGAGAATGTATAAACAATTTAACAAACTGATATGATTAAAAGCTTCTTTGAGAAGCTCCATGAAACATTTTAACATCAGCACTGTGCTTGTGAATACCCAATGTTCTGTGGTTCATTTGTCACAGTTTTCAGGGAAAAAAGACAAGAAGCATAAATCCTAAAGGAATAAATGCTACATTGAGTTGTTTATTTGTTTATTTATTTATTTGACCAGGGGCTCAGCAGAAGATTTCATTTCAGTACAGTGGGATTTCAAGTTGGCAGCCACTTCACATATACTAGCACGAATCCTAAAAATGTCAGTGTTGAAACTGCTAAAATATTCATTATTTTCTCTAACTTTTCACTTGAATTTCTTTGTTACTTGAGTGTTTCAAGGTACCAAAAGCAATACTAAGTTTTAAAAAACTGTTCCTGCAACGTGTTCCTGGTAGAACTGAAACTACATCTGGGCCCCAAATGAGTGAAACTGTTAACAACACTTATAAAGAACATAATAGTTAGACACATGGGGTACTGGGGAAAAGTCAGTGTAGCTCTTCAATAGCAAAGTCCTGCCTCACAGACCTATTCAAGTTCTCTGAGGCTTCATTAAGCATATGGGTATCTTTGATCTCTTTGATATGATGGAGTTCTGCTTCCAGAATGCTTTTGACAGGGTGACTCATCAGATGATCTTAAGCACCCATGAGGTAGAAGTGAAGGTCCCTGCATATATCAGTAAAGGATTATATAACAATTATTTTAATTAAAGTTATTTTAATTTAATTAATAAATAATAATTTTAAAAAAAGGTAATTCATTTAATTGATTAAATGACAGAAACTGGCAGGGAGAAGTAAATAATGAGTTTTGACATTGAAGTATCTGTTTCAGCGTTCCACAGGGACCTGTACTAGAGCCAGTACTGCACATACCCATAAATAAACTGAAAGCAGGTTTGAATATCAAGGTGAAAAACATTGCAAGTGACATTCAGCATGTGCTGGGATTAAATTAATTTCTTCACAATGGCTAGTATGGAGCTATGATTTGGATTTGTGGTGGAAACAGCATTGGTAATGCAGAAACATTTTCATTATTACTGAGCAGGCCTTACACAGGGCTAAGGCCATTTCTGCTCCTCACAGCACCCCAGCAGTGAGCAGGCTGGAGGTGCACAACAAGCTGGGAGGGGTCACAGCCAGAACAGCTGACCTCAACTGACCCAAGGATTATTCCAGATCATATGGCATCATGCTCAAGATACAAACCTGGGCGGAGAAAAAGAAAAAGAAGGACATTCGGCATAGTTTGTCTTCTCAAGCAACCATTAAATGTGGTGAGATGGAGATGGCTCTCCTGGAGATGACTGAACACCTGCCTGCCCATGGGAAGCAGTGAATAAATTCCTTGTTTTTCTTTTTTCTTGTACGTAGCTTTTGTTCTACCTAGTAAACTGGGTTTATCTCAACCCGTGAGTTTTCTCACTTTTGTACTTCTGGATCTCTCCCCTGTTCTAATTGTGAGTGAGTGGCTGTGTGAGGCTTAGCTTCCACCTGGGGATAAACCACCACAACAGAGCATAATAAAGCCAAGTGGGTGTGCGAAGGAATCTTATGACTGTGGTTATACTAACATACTTCAACTCTGAAACTTTGTAATGTACTTTGTTCATAACTTTTCAATGTAATTATAGACTCTAACATTATTCTATCTCGTACCAACAGTCACTCTCCCAGAAAACTCCCATCATGAAATTTGATAGACATTATGGATGTGGTAGACTTTGCGCTGAGGTAGAGAGAGAAGAAGGAAGCTAAACCATTGATTTGAGCCTTGCTATGTCAACAAAACTCTACCTTACAATGGTCTAATAGCTACAGGAGTTTGACATACCTACATTTGAAGTCTATACAATACAGTGAGTGGACACCCAAATGATACATGATGACACAAGTTCTTATGAAACTACATGAAATCACACACAAGGTAAACCCCAGACTATACATTTAAAATAATTAGATTATACATTTAAAATAATAAATTCTTACTATTGCCATTGGGGAATAACGCCATAATGCGACAGGAGATAATACAGGAAAACTTTAGCCCAGGGTTGTGTGGTCAATAAAAAAGCAAGCTATGCCATATATCATGATGAAATTAAGTAGAGAAGGTGATTAAGCTGCTGTTTATAAATGCATGAAGCAGCAAATTATGATTGCTGATCTCAAGAGATATTAAAAAAAAACCAAAAAACAACAACCAGAAGAGATTCAGAGGAAGGCTACAGGTGCAATCGAAAATCTGGCACAGCTTCCATACAAGAAATGATTAAGCAGGAAGTCCCAGAGCTTTCCATCTTGGAAAAATGACAGCTGAGGGAGAAATTGATTTAAGTCCATACATTCATCAGTAGCAAAAAGAGTGGAGAGGGAATAACTGTTTCCCATGACTTCGAATGACTGTACTCGTTGTCTAATGAAGTTGTCATTTACAATGTTCAAAAACAAACAAAAAAGGTTTGTTCTTTTCACAGGACTGGTAAATATGAGTCTCCTTGAAGAATATTGTTTCTCTGAGACACATATTTGCTTTCAAAGAAAACTTTGAGAAAGTCATGGCAAAGAGAATCTACGGGGGACTACTACCTTATATTTGGAGACTAAGAAAACACAGAAGTAAAACTATTATATGCTTCTCCACACTTAGGTGTTATCATGAGTGTCTGCTTGTTGAATATATCCTTATTTGTACTGTCAGGTTACTAAAAAAATAGGCACTACTTGATTACACTTATTTTGAATTTATTCATGTTTTACATTTGTTTTTCATTAAAATGACATCTGAGTGAAAGATTTTTTTGGGTTTTTTAGGGGAATACTTTTAATCTTTAAGAAGAGATTCAGACCTAGAAATAAGAAAAAGGAAAGTTATCAAAATTTATATTTCTAAAATTTATATTATTATCTATTTTATTCTTGCAAGTGAAAGAATTACCATTTGTAGGTATTTTAAAGTGTTTGTTATGGAAATATAGGATAAACCTCAGCTGCCATCAAACTCCTTTCAGACTACCTGAGATAAATTAATAGCAAAAAATTATGTTAAGGTTATGCATTATTTCTGTGTATGAATTCCTATGCTTGCAAGAGTCCTGCTGAGCTCTGAGAATAAGACTTTAGATTTTGTCATCCCAATGGAGACAGCAGAAGGACATAAAGGAGGCTGATCTCTAATAAATGACAGCATTCAGCAGCTGCTCAATTCCCTGAGGAAGGAAGCAGCAACAATGGGCTACAATTACATTCTGAATTTGCTAACCACCTTTAATTGGTCAGCAACTCAGTTTTTGCTGTCCAGAGAAGTGAATGCATAATCCCTTGCAGGCAGCAATTAAGTCCTTCTCTATAGGAACAAGATTTCTTATGACTCAGATGTACATGAACAAACAAAAAAAAAGAATGTCAGAGATTGAAGTTTTTAAAAAGACCTTGAGATACTAGCTTGAAGATATCTTTATTCTGAGAAATTCTGGCTTGTATAAACCTCTTGTGCCATTATACAAGCTGTAGACTCAGGAAATTTAGCAGGCTCTCATTGTGGTACATGCCATGCTCAGGAGATATGTAGAGATAGGAGGCACCAGATGTGGAATCTCAGTACGCTTCGTTAGGAGCTTGATGTGTGACCAGAGCAGACTGATACATAATGAAGCAGCAAGAAAAGGAAATTTAGAGAAAGTGTGTAGTCCCAGTTATCAGGAGAACTGGTAAATCCTGTCATTAACAGTGCTGCCATAGATGAATCTCATCTGTTTCATGCAGAGAGAATAATGAGAATCAATATTACTGGAAAATAGAGGTCTATACCTCCAGATATGGTTTGGGTTTGTATCTGGCAGATAGAAAGCTATGCTGCTTATGAAAAAGAAAAAAAAAGCAAGAAAACAAGAAAACCCCAAATCCTGAAAATCCTAACCCTCAAAAACACAGCAAAAATAAATATCTTAATTTAGACACCTGCAGGGTATCGATGTCAAAGTACAGACAACCAGGTTATGAGCGACAAAATGTGAAACAATCTTGAAGGGGAGGAAAAGAGAAAAAAAATTGCTTTGATGATAGCACTTACTTTTCCTCTTGTTTCTAAAGGCTGTTCTTTAAAGCCATGAATGTGATGAATGTGTTGCATTTGTAAATAAGGTGTGGCATAAAAACTTATAATGCAGCTTCATTATATGATAAGAGTGAAATGTGTTCCCTGTGGAGAAAAATCAATACTAAAGATCAAAAGAATATCTTCAAAAGTCCTTGCTTTAAGGGTTTACAAGTGCTATATTTCCTTGTTCCCCTCACGTTGATGAAAAGGAGATCCTGTAAAAATGTTCATTATTGGAGAAAAAAATCTTGTTTTTTTCCAATGAGAAAATGCACATTTCACATGCATAATCCAGTGGCCTGCCTGGAAGCAGATATTTTAACAGCCTCTTTTAGCTTCATTTAATACTATTGCTAAGAATTGAGAGGCCCTTTTACATAATGGGCTGGGAATACTGCAGGCTGTGTTCTCAGCTGAGGGAAGGATGGTTGGGCAACAAACTGTCTAGAAAAAGTTTCATCTGCTACTCAGAAGATACTTGTTCCAGAGAAGGGCAGATGGTATTTGCATTGCCCAGGGAGAGTTGCTTTAAACCACAGCTTTGCCTCTGCACAATTCTGCCAGTGGGGTTTGTCCAAATATGAATCAACACATTCTCTTGCCAGATCCACCCACCCAGGGGATTTGAGTTGCTCACTGTGAGTGCTATTGAGAGAGTGACTCAGGCCATGATGAGGTGAATTTGACCTGTATCTCTAATATGGATACCCAAGAGTCTGGAAAAACTCTAAAATAAATGCTAACTCTCTCTTGTCACAGCAAGAGAAATGTTTTTTCCTAATGCACCTACAAACCATAGATTTGTTTGCCTGAAGACATTAACTCAACAGACATTCCAATACAAATTGCTGTTAGTTCAAATTCCCTATTATTTTTATTAGTATGACTCATGTAGCTAAGGGAACCTGCACTGGTGTCCCAGAAATAAAGAATTGCCTTCAGCTGTTTCCTGGCAAAATTTTCAAATCAGCTTCACCGTATCCAGTGGTGAACAGATAAGCAACTTAATAGGTAAAAACAGTTCTGAAAGTCTATTCTGGAAGGTTTGCAGTGGGAGATGGTGAGTGGGAAAATGTTTCTTTAGCGTGGCCCATGCTTCTTGCCTGAAAAGGATCTGAGTACTTATACTCAAAGATGGGTGTTCATCACTTAAAAACCTGTCCCTTAAGCTTTGGGGATCCCTCCAACCCTGCTTCAGCTCTCCTAGAAATAATTTCTTGGTTACCTCAAGTTTAGTCCATATGCACATTGGTTGTTTACTTTTAATCTTTTCATCCTTAGCCCAAACCTCATCTTTATCCATGAATAGAAAGAGGGAAGAAAAAAAGCTTTTGGGCAGAAGAATGCTAAAACATAATGCTTTTTTAAGAAAATCATACATCCAGAGACTATATTCATGTCTGCACTATGACTGCATTCAGAGAATTTGAGTGCTGCAGCCAGAGGGAAGCATGTGTATGCATCCTGGGATATCTGTAACTGGTTGGGGAAGTGATAAAAGTGAACCTACAATGGCACAGATCCAGTCTCTTCCTAAATCTTGGTATTGTCGGTGCCAGTGTGCTGTTTATAGCACAGCCTGTTGTTGCTGCAGCTTCACCATTCTTAGTGCTCAGTCTACGTAGATTAAAGTCGCATTCAGATATGTTGTTTTCCAAAAAAAGGCTGACAAAGCCAATGAGACTGCTTCCATGCATGCAGCTACACAAGATTTATATTTCCTATATCCCGTTAAAATACATACTTAGTTTTACAGATTGTTTGGATCATCCTGAACATTAGTTACATCTTTCTTATTTAGAGATAGGAGTGCAAAATGAAGCACTGCTGCTGCAGTTAACTCAGCTATTTTTAGCTATTTTAGCACCAGATCTTTTTCTTTGAGAACACAAATTTTGCTTCACTGTTAACAAATGAAACAGACTAATGTGGGGTACATTATCAAGTTGCTGAAGGTTAGCTTTTCTTCGTGTCACGCTTAAGAGTGACTGTGCTGCACTAATTAAAAACATTACCATGGCAATTGCTATAGAAACATTTAAATTGGCATCATCAGTAACAAATCCGTGCTATTGATCCAAGCAAGGCTTATTTCACACTACACCTGAAGAATCTAAATAGAATATTTTACATTCAAAAGGACTTCAAGAGATAAATTTTTTCCAGTTGTTACTGTGCTCAGGAGAATAATGTTTTTCATACAGAGATTATTCATTTACCTGGAGCTGTTGTGGGATTCTGATACCAAAGCCCCCATTGCAAGGAGAGACTGCAATAGTTCCCTGCTACCACCACATATCCCTCAAACCATACAAATGAAAAAATACTTATTACCTCCAAATACTTATTACCTCCACTCAGATCCACTGTTTTGCAAAATGAGAAAGAAAAGCAGGTTCCCAAAAATATTTGGCATTAACATGTTTAACACATTAATGCCCCATCTTAAGAGAAGTTTCTAAGATAACTAGAAAGAAAACCATTTTCTGTTGTTTGACAGAAACAAGTAGTTAACATTTTACTGATTAAATGGTGGGAGCAGAAATAAAGTGAGAAGAGATTGCATGTAGAATATTGAACGGCTGCTTGGAAAAAAATGAATTATTCTTTGGTCCTCTTAGAGGAAAAATCAAATTAGATGTTTATCAATGTTCAGTAGACACATTGACCCAGAATAATAAGTGTTTCTTTATACCTAAAATCTCCAGTTATCTCAAAAATCAAAAGCAGGAAAACATGGGCTGTAGCTTAATTTTTTGTTTTTGTTCTTGCTTCATTCTTCTTGACATTAAGGATGCTACCTTTTGACTATGCAGTAAAGTGCTACTAATTATCAAGGAAATCAGTAGAGGGCAGCGCTACACAGAAAACTACATGTTTAAAGCAATCTCAGTTTAACTTCTGCCCTGGCTGGGACAAAATATGGGAAACTAGATTCCTTTGAGAAAAAGACCTCTGTGAAAAATTGGCGTTAGCAAAGAAATAATTTTTTCTAGCAGGGCCAGAACATCTGT
This sequence comes from Camarhynchus parvulus, assembly GCF_901933205.1. NCBI lineage: Eukaryota > Metazoa > Chordata > Aves > Passeriformes > Thraupidae > Camarhynchus > Camarhynchus parvulus. The sequence continues at coordinate 73,066,481 of NC_044572.1, forward strand.
GCATGGTGCACGGAGTTCCTCTGAATTGGAAAAGTTGGTCTTACTTTTCCAGACCATATCAGAATCCTTTGTTTCAGTATTAAACTCCACCTTCTGAGTCTACAGAGCACAACTCTTGACTTGCTTGAACAGCTGACCATGAGACAAGGTACATAAGCCAATGACAACCTTGAAGTATTTCTCTGAGTACAAAGAAAAGAGTAGCATAAACCTCTCCTGCATTTAAATGAATAGGGCAAATAGTGTTTGGACAGAAAGGAAGGAGAGAAATTTCAGGAAATTAAAAATGTGCAATTTTGAAATAATAAAATTAAGCACTTGAAATTTTATTTACATTTAAATTATCACCAGACTGAACATACAATCATACATCTCTAGAAGGCCAAATGAAAACATATTGATGTCACCCACCCTTCTCTGTTACAAAAAAAGGGAAAATCAAAGTAGACTAAATCATCTGAGTGTTAGGTTTGTCTAGGTTTTGAATTTAGGACATTTTGAAGCAAAAATTTTAACTCTTTGGCATTTTTTAATAACTTTTTTTTCACAGCAGTCTTTCAAGACTTAGAGATTTTAGAAGAATACTTTTAGTAATTTTAATAGTTTTATAGACTCAACTATGTATTGAAATTTCACCAAATATGCACATTATTTTTAGGACTTTTTGCTTGGTTTATGGCTGGTTATGTCTTACTGCAGAAAAGACAGTAAGGTCCAAACAATTAGAGAAATAAATCAGTCATGACCTTAAATATATAAAACCATAATCTTTAGCAGAATAGTTACATTGCAACAGATAGTTCATATCAAGGCAAAAGTAATCAAATCCAAAATTTGATTAATATGAACTTTTGAATATAATCATTCAGAATGTACAGAAGAGGATTCTTCAGCTACAGTGCAAATGCAAGAGCAAATGAAAGAGCACTATTTGAGGACACATCAAGCAAGAATATCTCCAGAAGAGATAAGAGACTCAGGAAGAGTCACTGGACAAAGTTGATTGTCTGATTTCTGAATACAGTATTTCCAAAGGTTCCTGTTGCTGCCTACTTTCATTCTGCAGTACCGTAAGCAGGATCTAATTTACAAAGCATGAAGAGGCCCTTCGATCTGCCTCAGATGATGCAGTAGAAAGGATTTGAAGTACAAACAATGATGTCTTATGCTCTACAATAATAAATAGATTTATTCAGTGATAAAACTTACTTCAATCTAGTATTATACAAGGAATTCAACTCATCAAACTTAAACATGGATGGAAGATTGCCTGACTTCAGGGTTTTTTTTCTTTTGATCTGTATCCAGTAAATTTCAATCACAAGACAGGATCATCATGTACTAAACATGTTCCTCAGTTAATGTCAAAATTTACTGGTATTAAATTAACCACAGAAGAGTTGCACTTTGCCCCTCTGCCTGCAGCAGTAACATACTGAGCATTACAAGGGAGAAAACCAGAATTTAAATAAAACACATTCATGAATGTATGCTAAGATCTATGTACCTTCATGATTTTATGCAAATTAATTTACTTAGTGCTTTGATTCTTCAATTAAAATAAAAAGAAAAAGAAAACAACTTTTCTTGCATGATATACATGATATTCTGCATAAATATGACACCTATTAAGTAGCTTTCTTTTTATTTTCTAACATGATCTTAGAAAGTGATAAATATTCCAAGCCTTCACTTCTTGCTCAGCTAAAACTCTTTTTGAAGTTACTAAAATGCTTATACTTTGATCCTCCTTCAGAATTGCTGGTTAAGACACTGAGTCCATGCAGAATATCATCATTTTAAGACAATTTCACACAAGGGCACAATTCCAGTAATTTAATCATTAAGGCCTTTAGAGTACAATTCAATAAATGTTTTCCATTAAATAGTCTCTGTTCTCAACTGACTAATAATTTTCACAAAGAGCATTTTATTTCCAAAATGAACTTTTGTACAGAAAAGGATACCTTCCCATCTTCTATAAAAATCCCAAACAAATAAACAACAGAGTGAAAATAATCGTTGGTAATGTTGGGTTGCAGAAGAAAGGGGGATAGTTTAGTATGCTTTTTTTAAAATTTCAAAATATCTGAGTGTTGTGGCTTCACACTGCTATCACTGTTAATGGACCAGGACCCTCAAAGAAAATGTACTTTTGCTTTTGAATTGTTTTTCTATGATTTCTGTAATATACAATGACAGCTCAGCTAAAGATATCCTAAAGCAAAACTGGAATTAATGTGAAAAAGTTTATGGAAAACACTGGGACATCAGGCACTTCAGTTGCACTGCCAGATAAACAGTATGAGATTGATTTTGTTTGAATAAATATTGCTTACAAGCTTCACAGAAAATATCAGAATAATTTTCAGAAAAATACTAATTACAGTAAGGTTCTATATAATGAAAATTCCCATTCATTCAGACCGATTTAGGGAAAAATGAAATACATTCCAAATGGAGAATTCTTTTCCAAATACAGAGCTATATTAACCCCAGCGGGATTCCTATGAACCCACAGTTTTCTAACAAGTACTTTTTGTTCTTGTTTAAAGAATCTGGTGGGGGGCATCAACAATACTTAACAAATTTCATTTTATGACTTCCTTTCTGCAGAAATAGAAGATCCTCTGGACAATTGGGGGCTAGCAAAGGGGAAGAATGGGATGTATTAATCACAAATTAACAGAGAATTTAGATTTGCAGACAGTTCTGAACAGATACTAAGAGAAGATAGCATCAGGCTGAGCTGGAAGAGATTAGGTTGGAAGATTTCTTATTTGGGCTCTTGTGTCAGGATGCTGCTGGTAGCTAAATCTTTCAGAGAAAGTATTTTACTGAGCTTGTGTTTTAAATTAATGTCTATGTACTGTGTGAGTGAACTAGTATGAGATGAAAAAAGACATTAAAGAACTTGACTTAAAACTCTTAGAGTAATTTTCATGGTTATTTGTCATTCCCATGGGTTATTGTTGGGATCACTAGACTGTGTTCCTGTTTCCTTAGGGAAAAGAGTTATTGCAACTTACACAAACACTTTTCTCTGTCCCCTAGGTTTTTCTTACAAAAGGAATATAACATTTGAAAAATTTGTTCTGGTGAATTATTAGAGGAGTGGAGGCTAACAGCATCTCTGGAAATGATGAGGACTCGCTCCTTTCTGACAGTTTTGCTTTGGAGCTCTGTGTTTTATGTGGTTCATATGACGCCATCCCAAAAAAGGACTAACAAGCGCTCACACAGTGAAAGGATAACAGGATTGTCAGAGAATGATGGAAAAACACTGCACCGCACCAAGCGTGGTTGGATGTGGAATCAATTTTTCTTGCTGGAGGAATACACGGGTCCAGATACTCAATACGTGGGCAAGGTAAGCCTTGTGTTTTAAGGGTTCTTTAAAGGCGTTGCATCTAACACCCTTGGTACTTTCACTCCTTCTCCACAGCTGTTTTGCTTTTTTTGTACAGCAGTGGTCCCAATTTCTCGTTGAGTCAAAGCACACCACAGATCACCTGAGGTTCCATGATTGTTCAAAGGTGTGAGAGAAACAAAGAAGTTCAGTGAAAAACGAAAGGAAACTGTTCAGACTAAAATGTTCCAATTTCTAATTACATATGCCCATGCAAGTTTTATCACTTTCTCAGCTGTTAAGCATAAATATTAGATAAGAGAATATAAAAGTTATGATTTCATTCATCTACCTTGTGGCTTTTTACCAGAGTGCTGGGCTGTATACTTTCTCAAGTGAAATATACAATTCTGTTAACAATAAAATTACTGTCTCTCCATGATTCCAAGTAGGGGTGAAATGTTTGAAGGGAAAAAATCTGGGGTTTGTGATTTCTGAAATAAACTGAAAATTTTATTAATGAAGTGCTTTACATTCTTTGAGATCTATGTCAGACGTCATCAACAATGGCATCTCTGAGTTCCTGTTGTCTCCAGTCCTGACTTTTCTGATAACATGACATTCAAAAATTTCTAGATATTTAGCCCTCTGGTGTCTCACCATCCACAGATCTGACTTATGGTCTAGTATAACCAAGTCATCTTTATCAAGATCTAGAATATTAGAGATCTAGAATACACTCAGAATGACTTACAATTAAGGAAATGTTTATCTTAATAGCTTAAATTAATAAATGTCCAATTCTATTTCTGTCATTCATCCACAATGTTGTCACTAACTCTTATTATCAGGTAATTCTTATTTTCAGGTGCCTAGCTACTAAACTGATTTGGACATTCTCCAAAATATTTTTGAACATTAGCTAATATCTCTGGTTGTGGGAGACATGATCATCTGGAAAACATGAAAATCATCTCCCTATATTAAGAAACAAATGTCAAAGAAGTCATCCCTTGTAACTAAAAACTTGATTCTTACCTTGTTCATGCCAACACCTGTACAATTCTGTTTTCCATTAAATAAATTCTAACGTGAAGTAGCAGAAATGAGACGAAGGCAAATAGTCCAATTACTAGATCTGTTTATCAGCATGTAAAATAGGAAGTTTTGTTGTAGGCAAAATGGTCTCCAATAAAGGATGAATTAATTGCATAGAGATACTTCTAAAAAACAACAGTGTGTTTACAAGTATAATTTATTATTGAGTAGACTTGTGAAGAAAACTTACAAAAAGGTGCACAATAATTCAAACTCCATATCTTTAAAACTACCTAGACTGACAGAAATAGACTGATTTTTTTTAGTAGAAGTCTATCATAGAGGAGAAGTGAATGTCAAACATTAGAGCTGCTTCCAATTTCAGTCCCCTGAATATAGATGAATGACTTCAAACTACTTTAACATTCAAATAATTAAGCTTACATCAAGACCATCACCACCATCTTTGTTTCACAAAATGAATGCTTACATGTTATATTGCAACAGATGCAAACTTACCAGAGTAAGGTAAGATTGCATCTTACTTGTTCTAAACTAATAAAAAATTATTGGACCTTATTACCACAGATTTAAGTCCAGGAAGAAAAATCAGAAGGCTGTAGAGCAGATGGATCTGAGATGTTTCACTTCTTTTAACTCAAATTACATGTTGATATTTTTTACACTTCACAACAAAATACTACAGAAAGACCCTTGAGAGAGGTCAGCGTCATTGATTCTCTAAACAGGTGAAAATTACCCCAAATATTATCCTGTATTCCAAAGAGGAATTGCATTGAACTGATGAACTCCATGTGTTTTCATTGATTTTTGTAAGTTTATACCAGGATGAAATGATTCCAGCTCTGTCTTCAGTGGTATAAAAGCACAGTAAATCCATTTTGAGTTAGTTCAAATTATTGTGGGTATATGTGACGTACAGCACCAAAAGGGAGCTGCTACAACAAGAAGGTTTTTTTTAAAAAGAAATACAAAGCACCCCAACAACTTCATTGGACAACATTATTCTGAGAAAGGCTTAAATCTCAGGTTTAGTATTCTCCTCTTCAAAGTGATGGTAATTAGCAAACTAGTGTGTGTGAAGTAAGAGCACTTTTATTCCAACCCATGGGGACTAGTTCATAGCAAGCACTCTTATCTATCCCCTCTTTAATATGCATATGCACAGGCGGATGGGTTTCTGGGGTAGAATAACAAATCTAGTACTAAAATTTAAATAAACTGAATTAAGAAACTTTATCATAAAATAAACTTCTAGAGGATCATAGCCATAATATTAAAAAATTAGTAATTTTTATAGTTGGATTGCTTGCAGCCACCCTTCAGGGATGGGGGATATATGCAGAGCAAATGCCTTGTAAATGTGATGGGAGTCAAGGTAAATCCAGACAACTTACAGTATGTCCACCTCACATCCTTCTTTCCTTCTGCAAACTCAGAGGATTCATGACTCAAACACAGGTGAATGCATAAAATAGGTTGTTTCTAAAATGCATGGGAAGATAAACGTTTTTCTAGAGAGTTTACAAATGAAATATTTAGTCAGACATATGTAAGGTAAGCAGTACCAGAGTCCTGTTAAAAAAAATTAGACAAGGACAAAAAATAAATTCTAAAATAAAAAATGGCTATGTTCTTTCCAAATGCCTTCTGCCTAGTGAGATGTATATCTCCATCAGATTATTAATGGGAGGAATTTTCAGAGGATGTAGTGAGAGAAACTGTAAAACCTGATTCTGCCTACTGAGAACTCACAGAAAAAGTGGATTACAATATAGCAGTAATAGTTAAATTTATGAAATTAATTTCTTTTTAAAGGAAGAAAAACAACCTGAAAGGTTTGTTTTGTTATAAAAAAAGGTGTTGAGAAAATAAACATCTGACTGTATGTCATATCCAGGAATCTCCTTTTCTTTTGCAAGGGAGGGCCATAGATCCAGCCTCTTAGCTGCTACTAACTTGAAGCCCCTTGCAGAGCCTGAGAAATGAAAGTTAAAACATTGGCCTTCTATGAGAAAAGTTTATCAAATCTACTCACTCCCTAACAAACTATCCTAAGAGATGATTATCTTAAAAAATGGACAAGCAGTTCAGGAAGTATTAAAATGCTGATGAGGAAAAAACTTGCACAGAAGTCTCTAACCAAATATCCCTCAAGGAAAAATTTGTTTTCTTTTCCAAAGATAATATTGATTTTACGTGTCTCCATTTCTAAATGACATAACTGATACCCACTGAATGGACACCACTTGTGCAAAATGCCAAATACCTTTAACTCCACTCCTTATGAAATATCCCTAGACAAGAATAAATAGACCTGATAAAAATCATGAGCCATTTTGGAAAATATGGTTTTATGTTTTGCAATAGTATATTGAAATGATTTCAAGAGATGAGATTTTCCCTCCTTTAAGTCCCCAATCACTTTTTTTACATGGAAGCTCTCCTCTCCCTGTATCAAACAGGCACCTTGCTAATAAAAGGTTGCTAATTTGATGGACAGATAATGGGTGAAGTATCATGCAATATATGTCAGAAGCAATCATAAACATTACAACCCAACACCTGCCATATCACAGAATTTTAAAAAGAAGAAGCAAACAAGAAGAAAAACATTTTTTTTCACACCACCTGCAGCTTTTCTTTCTCATAATAAAGGAGGAAATACAAAACAAAAAAAATAAATATCACTGCTCAAAATTAGCTGCTCATGAATAATCTCTTGTTTAACAGCTTCCATAAAGACAAATTAGCTAGGTTCTGCATGTCATAAACAGCATTTAAATTGGATGAAAACTGAAGAAATATCTCTCTTCTATCACCAGTTAACCAAGTAATTTGTTTCATAACATTTCTTTGTGGGTCTTAGCAAGGTGTAAAAAGTGAAAAGAAAAATAGTAAAAGGGTAGTTTTCTGGTGGGGTGTTTTTTTGGGTTTTTGTTTTTTTTTTGAGGGGGGAGGTGTTTAATTTGGTTGTGTTTTTGGAAGGGCAGGGTACAACACATATTTAAATGCAGCCATTTCTTTCTTGTAATCTACATTTATAAATATTCAGACATCTGCAAGTCAGGTTGTATGCTATGGCAGTCTTTCTTAAAAGAGAGGCAAAACCAAAAGAAGTCAATTAAACTTCATAAATAATTATCAACTGAATAACTATTTAACTTAAAAACACTAAAAGAGGTATCACTGAATTGCCAACCTCACGAGACTTGGTTATTTTTTAAAAAATTCACTCAAATGCCACTTTGTACTGAACAGTTTTGAGGTTTTTTTCCTTATTATTTAATGGAATTGGATAGTATTTTCTTGTAAATATAGACTGCAAATATATTAATGGCTGAAAATATTATTTCATATTACTTTGCTCTCTGCCTTTGGTACACCTACCAGTCCAGAGTAAGCTCGCTCTTAATATGAAAAGCAGGAGAGAAGTTGGAAACCTGAGAGCAGTAAAGCACTTACTTCATTAGGCTATCCTCATTCATTCATGTTGCTGAGGCCTTGGCCATACTCAACCTCTGCTCTGAGCAGCTGGGAGGAAGAAGCTTATGGCCCACAGAGGCGACCCAAAAAAGCTGGCTCTTGGCAGCACTGCAGTGCCCAAACCAGCCATAACCTTAGCTGCTCCATCCTGAAGCATAATGTTGTCTTCCACAGTAGTTTTTACCAATTGCCTAATACTATTTTCTTTGTGTACTGAATCTTTATCTTTATCTTGCATTTGTAGTGAGAGAGAGGACTTTTTTGCTTGTCACCTAAATCAATTTATTCATTTTTTCCATAAGGATTTCTTTATAGCATTTGCTACTTTCCCTCTACAGAGGCAGTTTAAGAGTGACCTATAAAGATGAGAGAATATAAAGATGCACAATCCTTTCAGTGTTTCAAGTGTGCTCTCTACTTTGTTATAGCTACAGTCCATTTGTCCCCCCTGTAGAACTATTGCAATCAAGACATCAATAAATGCAGCTAGAAACAGAATGGTTTTTGATATCTTTTAACTTAGCACAATGGTAAATTAAAAAAAAAAAAAAAAACAACAACAACAACAAAAAAAAAAAAAAAAACACCAAAAAAAAAACCAAACAAACCCACAGAATCATAAAAAAATCATATGCTTCTACCATGTAAAGATATAATTCAATTGGAGGAAGATTTCATCATATTCTTAATATATTCCATCTAGTATGCACTGTATCCCAAAGCCACCTTATAAATCACAACTTTTGAAGAAGGTATAATAAAATATTTTCATTAGAATCTTTGTTCCTAAAGTAAAACCAATATTTTAAGATTGAAAAAAAAATATGAAAAATCAGTAGGGTCTCCTCTTGTCTTTCCTTTCTCAGACCTCAAGTATTTCCGTGTATTTGAGTAAACACAAGGAAATAATGATGTATCAAAATAGAAAAGGGAAAAAAAATAAAGACAGTAAATACCAAAGAAATAAGAAAAACAGTCTAACCAATATTTAAAAAATACAAAAGATAAAACTTCTTTGCTTTGGAAATTAATGCATTATTTCCACTCACATTGCATTCTTCTGTTAGCACATTTTTCAATAAATATTTGATCTAGTTTCAAGTAGCCATATCCTAGGCAGATGAACCACCAAAATGAAGATAAAATTGAAACAGACAAACAGAAGGGGAAAAAAAATTTAAAAGTGCCACAAGATGTCCCTGTTTTAGACACATTCATAAATTAATTGCGAACACCAATATGGAGCCATAGTTTTACTTGTTTAATTTTTTTTTTTTCTGGAGGCTTTCAACATAAACCTTATTGAAAAATTGCCGGAAGTAAAATTTATTTTTGTCAAAAAACAATAAAAAATAAAGTCTTCAATAAATTTTGATATTTTAAAAAGAAGGCTGGAGGGCCAAGGAAGAAAGTGATGAAAAACAAATGTTACATCTTCCAAACACAATGGAACTCTGTTTTTCTAGAAAGGGCAGCAGGAATTTGTGACAACACATTTTTCATTGAAGTTTGAAAAACAGTGACAGAGATCACTAATAGTGATTAGAGATCTAATCACATCGTGCATAACCCAAGTATAAACTGTTTAAATAAGAAATGTCTTGAATGTTACATTGCAAGAATGAGCAAGCTAGAATTTTGCTGTCAAATTTGAACATCATATTTCACATAAAATAAAGAATTATTTTTGAAAACAGCTGCAATGATCAGAGGCTTCAAAGACATGAATAACAAGAATGAGTTGGCATTGTTTGGTACAGATAGAGCAGCTGTCATGAGATCTGACAGCTTCTGTTTCTTCAGCTACATAAAAGGCTGTTAAAAAAAAGTCTCAAGTTCTTGTCATGTTCAGGGTGAGAAGTTGGGTTCATATTGTCATAAAGTTGATTTACACTTATCATCAGGAAAAAGTTTTTGATGGTAAATATAGTCATTACAGTTCAGTACTAGGTAAAGAGCTCTCAGAGAGACTGCACTGTATTGATACTGGAGGTTTTCATGACAAACCAAAAAAAACACATGCCAGAAAGATGACAATGATACTACCCGGAGGCTGGAGTCTGTGTTTCACTTTAGGGCCCTGGCTGTTCTGTTCTCAAGGATTCTCTGTGTGTTTTTCAAGTTCAACTGCTAAATCAGCTAAACTTATTTTGAGGGGAAAAAGCTAAATAAAACAAACAGAAAAATCCTGAACCAAAATAAACACAGGAATATAAGAAACTAAAAAATCCTCATTTGCTTTCATTGCAAATTTCCCCTTTCTCCTTTCCCTTTTTTTTTCCATTTTCTTGTTCCTTCTTCTCCTCTTTGGGGACAGAACATCCAGACTGCAATGATTTTCAATTTAAAAAGAATAAAACAGGAAGCTACCTAATATGTACCTTTATGGATACTTAATGGAAAAAGAGGAGTTGTCAATGTAATTTTTGAAAACTAAGCAACACTAACTGAAAAGTTCACTCATAGCATAAATGCAGGCATCTAAAAAATTAATAAACTACTTTTAAAGCTAAAGTCAATTCATGACAATTCAACACAGGCAAAACCAACAATATTTCTCCAATTATTTTCCCTTTTCCCTCTCTCCCTCCATGCCTCCCTCAGGTGTGGAAAAAGTTATGTTCACCCGAAACCCAGCCTAGGAGCAATGGCGCGGAGTCTACTTTATAGTTCACCTCAATGCTTGCTCTTGGCTTAGTCACAGCTACCCTTCCCTGGGGATGTCCTGAGTGTGCTCAGAGCACCAAGGGGGTGGGACCAGACAACAGGAATGAGAGGGCCTCCCCTGTGGAGTTCACTGGCATTGAGCATGTTGACAAACTAATAAAAAAAAACAAGGCTTGAAGTAAAACCACCTGTTTTAAAGATGTGGTGGGCATGAAGAATGGAGTTGTCTTCTGTCTGCAGTGGTAATTTCCAGCTGCCAGTTAAAGCATAATTTTCATTTTAATAAAAATGGTTTTTCTGAGCTTAAAAGTCTCTTGTTCTTGTCAAGCTCAATATGTGAAAAGGCTTAAGAAGGTCTGGCTTCTGGCTTGAAGATCTGTCTGGTTCAGGAACTGGGTACAATAGGTAATTGTTATCCGTAGAATAGGTCTATCTTATTAAAGCTTCCTTGGCCAGTATTTCTTAACCTTGCAGCATTTAGCCTGGGAAGAGAAGATTAGACCAGTGGCAATCTGCAGACCTATCATTATTTATTATCTGGCAATCATTTATTGTGCATGAAAAGGTGGGAGGCTGAGGAAAACGTCTTTTGTGAGATATTTTTCATTAGGTTGCTTATTTATTCCCTTGATCACATTATGGGAATGATTCTGGAGAGGGAAAGTGCTTTGACTACATTGTGGTTTACTGGTACCTGCCAGCCCAGTGATAGAGTGCAAAAGCTATCAGAGCAAAACAGTGTGTGACTACCTAAAAAGGTCGATTTGGCAGCATCAGAGGATGGTATTGTGCAATGTCTTGTCTGTCAGGGAGAGGGTTATGAATAGTCATCTTGACAACAAATAGCAAAGCTGTCAACAAGCAACTGCCAAGAACAGCAAGTGTTTTCTTCCTATATGTGCCCAATACATCAAATACTGTGTATTGCAGCAATCATCACAAATTTCAGTCTTCCAGAAACTGGAAAAAAACCCCATAATGTTAGTTTAGTCCATGTAATTGGTCAATTTAACGCTATGTTGGGTATCAATCAAAAGAGGAACCTATGTACTCTTATCAGTTTTGGAAATACATAACCATGGTCTGATCATTGCTGTATGTATTGCTGTAACAGCACAAACACACTGGGCAAAGTTCTGCTCACTCTTACGTCAACCTAGGGTCAAGAAACACCGCTGAAATCCCTCTTTTCTGTTTTTTACATAACAGAATGTAGTCAAATTAATAAGAAAGTATTACAACCTCCATGAACATTTCAGAAGTCACGAATTCCTCTCTATCTTTCTTCACATTTCAGACACAAGTATGCCCATTTCAGATGGAAGCCACTGTAGCAGTTTTTTCAAATTTTGAAAGCAAGGAAATGACAGCCAGGGTGATAATATTAATTGAACAATTTAACTGAAAAGAAAGTTTTGTTACGTATTCTCCATTTCCATAGGAGGAACTTAAGGAGAATGGCACCAATTATCCCTTACTTTAGTTGTAAAGTTCTTGCCAGAATCTCAAAGAGGTTTTTAGAATGGTTGATTCAGGTACAAGAAGGAATTTTCATTCTATATCCTGCCATAAAAATAATTGGTAATGCTGGAAATAATTATTAATAAAATTTGACTAAATTTTTGTTTTATATAAACTTTATTTTTTCCATCTGTAAATTGTAATTGCCAAAAATTCTCTAATGAAGCTTTTCCTCAGAACACGTCTGTGTATGAGTTGTTCCCACATAATATTACAAAAAAAAGCTCTGGAATAGAATGACAATAGCCACGAAGTATTGGGCTGAATAGCATATCAGGGTACACTATGAAAAGGAGAACAATACAGAACCAAATATTTACTATCTACCTACTTCAGAAACAGTGCCTGAATTTGTGATATAATCAATTGCTTTAACTTTTCCTAAAGCATAACAATGACCAAGACAGATACTAACTGGGATATTATTATACTTCTACTCAAGCACTCATAAAATTAATCTGACTTAAAATTTGTATTTCCTGTCACCACCTGTAGCCATTTTTGACCTTTGAACTTCTAGCTGTTACTACATATTTCTGATTAAGAGCTGAATTAAACTAAATTTCCAAGTATTGAGAATAAATTTGGTTGTTATAAAAAGTTCTGGTTTACAACTTCTATGAAGTTAAAGTGGAATTAAACACTAATATATCACACTGATAAAATTTTGTAAGTACTGATGTAACCTTTAAAAATGGTGCTCTTCTGATAGCTGAGTCTTACAGGGATTGTGGAAGTAAACATATTTTTCTTTTTAATAAGCATTTCTGATGAATGAACCCTGTCAAATACCAGGAGGTAACAGAGCATTAAATGTTTATATACAACAGGTAGCTGACTGATAAGAGCAAATTAAGAAATAAAAAATAAAATAATAAAAGTATTTGCTTTCCCTTTCTCTCTACCATTGCATTATTTGCATTTAAAATGTTGAGATTAACGTCCCTGTAAAACAATAATTTTTTAAAAAAGAGGAAAAAAAAGTCTTTATGTCCTGTGCAAAACATGTGACTAAAAGAAATAAACATTTGTCTTTAATTTTAAACCTATATAAATTAGATATAAACAATTGGTGTGGACAATAAAATGAATTTAAAGAGGAATTCGGCATGGAAACAAATGTTTCTGTATCCAGCATCACTGAAGCAAATGGGAGGAAGGTTGTTGCAAGAAAGCAAAATAAATCATTAAAGTTTGTTGAGGTTTTTTTTAACTCTAAATTTCACAGAACATGCAAATACATTAATCTCCGTAAAGGCTAGTAATTGTGAAATGGAAGAGGTCACGGTTTGATTGCCACACACTCTATATGAACAATTTAGAATCACATACAGAAAGGCATGAAGTGAAGGGAAAAATATGAATCTGTAGAAGAAGAAATTCTTCAGTGCCTCAAAAATATGGAGGGAAACAGGAATCACCCATTCTGTTTTCATCTTATTATAGATACTGCAATTAATTTTCTTTGCAGTTCTGGTGGCTAAGTCTAGTCTAACTCCATGTTGTGTAAAAGAAAAAGAAGAAACAACCCCCCTCTCTCCCATAATTTAATGTCCTTTTATTGTCCTAAAAATTATGAAAATATATGTGTATGTGTATATCCATGTAAATCACTAGTGTATCTTCAGGAGAAAAAAAGGATTTACATTGATCTCTTTGATGTGAATAAAAGAGAAAAAGATAAGTCAAATGTTAAAATCATGATTCTAGGATTAATAATTTCTACATCCATAAGTATAATTCAATGAAATTTATCAAAGTATTTTACTTTAAATGAACATTACCTATGGTGAGACGGGCACTGACAAAACATCTCTTCTGAGGAAGAGAAAACTGCAACAAAATTGCTGAAACAGTGATTTGAGGTCACAGAACAAGTCAATGACAACAGTTTGATGCAGAATGGAATAGGGACAAATTCACAGAATGGCAAGGCTTATCTATTTGGGGAAGTCAAGACAGAAAGGAGAGCATTCATCAAGAGTGAAAACAATTTGAAAAAAAGCACTTCTGATCCCTTATTTTATTAATAACAAAATCTCAATTTCTATCTTAAAACCTATTTTCAAATGATTAACAAGATCATGGTCATCATTTGACTCCAGTTGAAGATGCAGGATAATTAGCAAAACAATCAGTTTTATTATGTGTGCTGTGTCCTTCTCCAAAGGACAGAGAATTTCTTAGACAAAAAATGGATTTCAGAAAAGAAAGGAGACAGTCATTGTTGAATTCTCCAGTTCTCCCCCACCAAATTTTTTCATAAAGTTATTAAAAAATTAGCATCAATGCATTCCGAATGCTATCTGCCTTAACCACATGCACATGCTTTGACTTTCCTTGCTGTTGAACTAATAATATAACTATTCCCTTATACACCTCCTGCTTTTTTTTTCTTTTTCGTCAATATTTGCATTAAAAAACTTTTCTTTTTTAAAACCTTCCTAAATATCTCCTGCACTGCCTAATTTCTCCTCCTTAATCTCACTTAATCTGACCAGTTTGCAGATTCAGCTATTAAATTAAACATGAAACAACACTGTTGGTGTGCAGGGCTTTAGGCTTGGTTTGGGTCTTACACTTTGATTTCTCTAGGCGCTACTTCTCTTTCATGGAGTTTTCATCTGAACCCCCAAGGAGCCTTGTCCTGGCACCCCTCTAAGCCACAATTTTCATGTTTGATCAGACAGGTACAATCAGCCTGTGGTTTATGCAGAACCCGAAGTCCATCTCAGGCACCCTCCAAATGCAGTTACATCCACCAGTTTCTGTTGTGCCATGGAAGACATTAAGGAGTGTTGATAACTATTGCAGCCACTGCCTTGTCTTTGCCCTCATTACAGTTATGACTTTTCAAATTTTGAAACAAGATTTAAAAGAAATATATGAGCAAGTAATGCAAATTTCAATAAATAAAAATGAGTGACAAATAAGAAAAAGAAAAAAAATAGACTAAACATTTTTTTCTTAACTACTGGTTTTCATGACACTCTTCTTGAAAAAAATAGCTTCCTCTGGAAAGCTGCCTTATCATAACACAGATTCAAGGCTTGTTTCTTATTATGTCCTGTCCTGATTAAAACCTTTTTCTTTGATATACCTACTTTTGACACCGTCCCAGATTTTTCCAGGGGTTGGGCATATGCCTGTCTTGGAGCAGACAGGGGCAGGGGAATTGCACTCACACTGATGAAGGTATGACATGGATAACTCTACAGGATACTTTCACTGACTACTCTTGAGTTGATATGACAATTTACATTTTCAAGACAGTCATCAGAACAGAGAAACAGCATAATTTAAAACAGTTATAATTATAAACAGTTAATTAAAATTAACTTTAGTTAATTAAAATTAACTTTAGTTAATTTATAATTATAAACAGTTAATTAAAATTAACTTCAATCTGTGTTTTTCTTTTTCTCTTTTTAATCAACATTGTCAATAAATAAGCAGTAACAAAGGACCTTGGTGATAATTTCAACAATGACCTTGTCTTCTTTCCAGTACTGTTCATCTGAAAATTTGTTTTTAGATAAACATTTAAGATATTTAATGTACCACCATATAACAATGAAATTCTGAAATTAGTATTGAGGAACGAATTCATTTCTTCTTGTGAAGTGTGCACAGTGTCCACAAAATATTTTTTTACCAGTTTGCAAAGCAGGATGTTAGGAAAAATATATCATTTTAGAATTAATCTTTGTGGTAGAGATCATTCTGAATCAATAAGCATGAAACCCAGCATAATAACTTTTCAGATTTGAAATGCATTTGTGTAAAAACAAGTACGTTTTAAGGAGAGTAAATAATATATTTTGAGTATTTCTGGAAAATGCATATCCAGCAGCTTAAAAAAAATTTCAGTCAGCAGGCCTATAGTCTGGTTTTGTTTGCTTGGTGCTGAAATCCTGGAAGTCTGTTTACATATTTAAGGCCAAAAAAGACTGAACCTATTAGCTTACATCTCAATATCCTACTATTCCATTATACTGTATGACTTCCTAAAAACCATGCAGTCTTGAAGAGTGCACAACTGTCTATAAGTATATATATATATATATGCACATGAAATTATGATCGGAAGTGACAAAATGCTCAAATATTCCTGTTACTGATATATTCTTGAGGTTGCTGTGGATGACCTCACTCCTGGAAACACTTAAGCACTCAGTATATTGAGGCAATACAGTCCTTGTTCAAAGTTAGGGCAATGAATAACCAGACAAGTTAAAGGGCATCAGATGCCTGGAAGAAAATAGAAGAGAACAAATCACGAAACTAAATACAGGGCTATTATAATCTAAAAGTTCTAAATTCTCGGGTCAGGGAGGCAGGGACTCTAACAAAATCAAAAAATACAGTGGTCAGAATGACTACTGTCTTAAACCAGCACCTCCTGTTGCCTCTGAGATAAAGTACTTGGCTAAAAACCCATTGGTCTCCCCTATTAGAGTATTTCTTATAAGCTTATTAGTATAGAGCTGAGCTCAGAGCAATTAGTACTGCAGAGGGTAGGGGATAATCCATCCATATGACAAACTCATGTTTCTTCTAGGCCAGAGCTTTTATTCCTGCCAATCTCTGTGCACATCTTTTGGAACCAAAGAATATTTTGAGTGCCTCTAAAACAGCAAGGAAATTCATGCACACAGACAGATTTCACTCAGGAGTTTCTGGTGAAGGAAAAATCCATGAGAAAGGTATCCTCCACTATTGTGAAACCTTTAAAATAATGATGGATTTAACACCTTTTCTAGGGATTCGTTAAAGTGGCAGTGCTTGGTGTCATCATGTCATAATTTCTGACCTGTGGACACAATTGATGACTGGAGTCACTTCCTGTTAATCTGTATCTTATGTTATGTCTGTGTCTGGCAAGCCATAAATAATAGCAAAAAAAGTTGGCTCTTTTCATCAGTCTGAAAACCTATAACTCAGGTGTTGATTTGGAAAGTAGAGAGAAAAAATTATGCCCTCTGAAATCCAGTTCTTTGTGCAGAAGTAAGGATGCAACCATTTTTGTGGATTTGACTACAACTTATAAAGGGCACAGGAGATACAGAAGGTAAGAAGGGTACAGAGGTGCATGAGGATACAGCTCTGATTTTCAGGATTACTTCCTATGTATGCAGAATACATATATGAAATTTCCCCATCTTGTGTTTGTGTCATTCTAACCAAAAGACTACTAAGAATTCTACTGAACTCTTCCTGAATGGAAACAAGATTTACCCTTAAGTATTTAGTAAAAATCAGAACCTGCAGCTGATGTCAGCGGTGTTTTTTGCAATATCATTCTCTAGAGAATTGCTAACAATAGACAGCTGAACACAAGAACCAGATGCTGGAAAGCAGAAGATAAGGAAAGTAAATGTCATTTGCCTTGTTTAATATACAGTCACTTAGGTTACCATCACACACAGAGTCTGGCTGTTTAATTAAGAAGTTTGTGCTGATGTCACACATTCAAGTCAGGTAAATACATTGCCATTTAGCACATACATAAAACTTTTGATTAAACACACATAAATAGGAAATTAAAGCAATGCATGTACTGCTACTTCAAGCCACACTGAAGAACTACTGCAGCTATTAAGATGTCTTTAGAGTTTTTAATTACTTAAAATGCTAATGAAAGAGAATATTGGCTGAGCTGCTGTTGATGCTGTATCCTAACTGCTGTGGATCTCACTTAAGTCTGAAATTATACAATAGGGGCACTAGTTAAGATCATGCCTGTCACTAGCACTTAATACATTGTGTGTGAGATTTTAGGTTTGTCTGAGATGATACCAGCCCTTATTTCAAACACACCACTTTCATTTTTTGATTAGAATTAAATTATTTTGTTTCAGGTAATACTTATCCTCTTTCACAAATACTGTCTTCTTTGCCACCTCTGTATACACAACCTTCTTTAATTGGAGCAAGCTAAGAACAATAATTACAGTCAAATTCCTGGGCTCAAATCAATTTGTGTTTTAATACATACTGGTACAACTTGGAAAACTCAATTTCTTTCTGTTTCACAGTTTCAGAATAAATAGCATCCTATAATCACCATATATGAATAGAAATTTGATGTAAATAGACACATGGCTTTGTAGAAGAAACATACACACATTTTCCTTGACTTAGCATGTTTCTTCCCTCAGGCCAGGAGCTTTAGCTAAAAACTGTGATTAAAAGATATTTGAAGAATCCTACAAATAGAGAAACTTTCTTAATTTTTCTCTAGTTTTAGAAAGGGTCGCTTTGGACACACCTGAATAGCTTATGCTTCCATGTCCCTTCCCATTTCTTGCTATTATACTTAGTGTTTTAAAATTTAAACAGATCTAAGGATATTTCAAAGAATCATACTAAATCTGACAGTTAATAACATAATTCAGGTTGATAGCTCATTCCATGTACAGTCTATTATTCTTTCTCTACACATTTCCCAGATCTAGAAGGTCTGGGCACATACAACCAAACCCCAACACTTTATAGCTATAGAGCTATCGATATAACGCTTATGGTTTATGAAACATCTGAAACTTCGTCCCGCCTTTACAAAATTTATGACTTTAAAACTCAGCACATTTTCAGCCTCCCATGTGCATCTGTGCCAACTTTGCTGTGCCATGCATTCTTGATTCATCAATATACCCTTAAAGAGGGTGTTCACTTGTGTTCTGGTAGTAGCTTCACAAGGACAATGTGGAAATTAGCCTGGTCTTTGTCTCCCTAAAATATGCAGATATGCCAATTTAATGCCAGCAAAGGGTTTGTTTGCCCACAACAACCCCCCAGTGTATTTTCTTCACTTTAAAAGTAAGGAAAGAAAATTGTTCACTCCTACTAGAAAGTATTTTCAGGCAAATAGACCACAGGACATCAGGATTCCTCTGCAGGAGACAACTGTATGGGTGGAGACAGTGGAGATAAGAGATCTGTAGTAATAGACCTTTTTCTAAGCCAATATTCAGAGGCACACTGTAAACCTCCTAATTTGTAACCTTTGCAGAGTGCCTACCACAACATAAACATGGGTCTGTCCTCTCCCAATGTGTCTTTGTCTCTAATTTCCCCTCTCCTCTCTCCACAAAGGAGATTATACCTCTTTTCTGAATTTAGGCAACCAAATAAGTGTTTTCACTGTATTTATTCATAACCATCAGTAGTAATAAGTAGCTCTTATTGCGGTTTTTTTTCTCCTTTTCTTCTGCTACAATAGTTGTACAGAAGAAAACTGCAAATAAAATGAAATCTAAATGAAGTCTGGTGATTTCTTTCTTCTCAATGCAGTAAATGCATTCATATCACTGTATAATTTGTTAACTGTGTCCATTGATTCTCTCCTCTTCCATTGATTATATGTCTGCCTAACTTGAAAAGAGTTACTGTCTATTACAAACAGTTAAGAGGAGATCAACTGCAGTTTACTGGAAATTTAGTAAATTAAAACAGAATTAATAAGAAACATGGACCTTTAAGTAACTGTTTTCTAAGGTAACATTCCCTTTTTTTTTTCTTACTCTGTATTTTGTTTGACATTCCATACCAATTCCTGAACTTAACAATTTGAGATACATTTTCCCTTCAAAGAATACTGATATCTTGTCTACTGTGCATAACAGCACTTTTGAAAGAAGTCATAGATTACTCTCACACATACTAAGAATGCCTAGTCAAATAAAATACTGCCTTAAAACCAAGAAGTTATGTGTCATAAACACCTTTTTTGATAAATATTGAATACTAAATAAGGATGAAATGTGAACTAGTGGAGCAAGGTACTTGATTTAGGGAAAATAGAATTATGCTACAGAACTCTGAGATAATCTCTGCTTGCTTACTCATTTTTTCATTGAAAAATAGAATAACAGTGATCCACATAAAATTATGTCAAGATTTCAATTATCTCATCACATAAAAACTTAGTTCACAAAACTGGATAGATAGCCTAATTTGAGAGGCACACTTTATCTAGGTAAAAAAAAAAAAGAAAAAAAAAGGATCGTGAGACTATTTATAAGTGTGCCTATATTTATAAGATATACATTGTTAAAAAAATATGATTGTCATTCCCCTAATCATTACCAATATCTTTGTCTCTGATGATCCACAGGAAAATTTTTGTTGAGAATTTTTCAGCCAGTCACATAAAAGACTACAAAGAGAGAAATGTGTGCAAAGGAATATTAAGAAATCCAGATTCTCAGCAGTGTATCTGGATTATGTTTTCCTTCCAACATGTTTCAAATGAATTAATGGGGATGGCATTTTTTATCAGCGGTCAATATGTACTATATAAACATATGAGAACCTAATGTATTATCTGCATTTGTTTGTGATTTCTGAGCAGGGTTTGTTTGGATTTTTCTTTGTAGATTTGATTTGGGGGGAGGGGGGGTGTTGGTCATGGGGTTTTTTGCATTTATCAAAGTGTTTCATGTTTCTGACTCGCAGAATGATTAATTTGTGATATGAGAAAGGAAATGTTTGAAAATTTTGTGCTCCACCCATGTGAAGTTTTTGCTTTCTAAGCTACCCCAATTCAATTAGAGAAAGGTCATGTAGAATAAATAACAGGAATGATGTTTTGCTTTCTGTGAATGGTGGTCATTCCCAGACCTGCTGAATCTGTAAAAGGTAGAAGGAAATGACAGCAGTCAAGGATTACTTCAGATCATATGTATTAATATTATTTTTCCAGTTTGAACATCTGAGCCTCTTTCACACACCTAAACAGCTTATGAATGAAAAAATTCCACTAATTATTTTGTATGTAAATTTATTTACTGTAACTGAAAACAGGAATTAGAAAATTCTTATGTTCTCATTCCTTGGTTTTAGTCAATAAAAAGGCATGATTATTATAACACATCACATTTTTGTATGTGATTTACTGCAGGCCATTTTCTGTAGATTTTAAGTAGAATAATTAACATTTGAAAAGCTGGAATTGTATTTTATATTACGAATTCAAAATATTTAAGCAGTTCATAGAAGATTACTATTCATCAAGAAACAGAATAGATTAGTCAAAATTACATTGCAATGTCTCTTTACAAATATATATATCAGTATGCTAATTTTGCATAAACCTTCAAAATGTTATTTGAAGTTACTCTGTCTCAGAAGTTGAAATCATATTTTGTATTTATATAATTCTAAATAGTAAGAAGATGGCTTGATTGCTCTGTTTTACACAGCTAGTATTTTATTTTTATAGGATGCTAGATAATGTTTTACTTTATTTATTCTTATATATGAAAATGGTCTCTTTTCTTTCTCACAAGTTATGATGTTGCAAAATTGCTTCACAGATAAATGGAGATTCTTCTAATGTGAAGAGCAAAACAAAACATACATAGAAATTAGAAATTGTCACATTTAGGACAAGCAATAGCTTGGAAACATACTTTTAGTACTTCCTAATAGTAAATTGTCAACAGGTAGTAGAACTCTTCACTGCTAGGAAATCACATTCTAGTCAAAAATTTATCATGCTTGAAAATTCTGTTTATCATTTGGTAGAAACTTGAGACAAGTAGGAAGCTTAAAATACCTATCAAAGTTTGAGTTATCGGACCTCTTTGTAGATAGTTTGAACAGCTGGATAAAATAAATGAACCTAATCTCGGAGGGTGTGTATATTGTTAGGAAATTGGGTAAAGTAATGGCAATGGACAGAGATGTTTTTTTTATTGGAACCACTTGCTAGCATAGAGGAGACCACTGCTCCCACCATTGGCTTATTATTGTCCCTTTCAAAAGGTTGTAGACCCTGGTTGATGACCAGCAGAGTTGTTCATACGAGCAGTCAAAATGAGGTTGTCAAGCTTGTAATATTTATGTTTAGAGTCTGCTATTCATCTGCACCTTTTCATGTACAGAATCTCTTTTTGGCAGATGACCATGCAATCCTTAATAATTTTCACAGGTAATTATTACAGATAGACACTGAACACAGTAGGCACTAAAACTTACTATGAGATGACCTACCTTGGATGGTTATCTCACCCAGTCTTATCTCTGGAAGACCAAAACAGTAATCAGATAATATTTGGTGACTAGTGTTATGATACATTGTTAAAAGAAAAGGAAAAATTAAAGTGAATAATTTGGACAAAATCTATTGCAATAATTCTTCATACAGGTAGAATAATAAAAATGTTCAATGGCTCAGCTATGAAACATGGAGGTAAGCACTGATAGGAATACAGAAACAAGGCAAGATGTGGCAAAAATAAACTTGTCCTAGTGACTCTCTAGAGTAACACCATTATTGACACTGAACTAGATTTTCTCAGGTTGTTGATATACTACATTTTTCTATTCAGAGAAGTAGAAAACATGCCAAGATAAAATTCTCTCTGTCCATGCTTGAGAAGCACTCAAGTCACCAATTTGTGGCCAGATGTGATTGTAAGGATTTATATAAGGAAAATTTACTGCAGAAGCTCATAAAAATGAACTACAGGGCCATGTAGATGAAATAAGAGGAATAGACTCCTGAGGAAGAGCATTATGTGAAAATTTCTAGTACCTGGGTCAGCTTCAATGGCTTGTTTTGATTTTGGTTTTACACACTTTTTCATAATGGTGTTGTATGGCAAATCAATCAGTGTCTGTAAGTTCACAGGGACAGAATTTTGAACTCTTACAGAGGTTGAGTAGGAAAAGGATTGTTAAAGCCCTCTCTATGCTTTGAACATTTACCTCCTAGTGTTCTTGAAAATTATTTCTTCTGTGTGGAGAGAACTAGAAAGAAGGAAGTAATCAACAGAGGTAAGATGGTCCTTAAAAAATAAAAGAAGAAAATAATACAACCAGAAACATAAGTTACTTAAATCAGAATATTTATAGGTGATTTGGGGAAGCTCAGAATCTCTGATACTTAAAACTCTTTTTTTTTCTATTTTGTGTCAAGATAACCAATTACCTTACCAACAACCAGTAAATACAAGGCAAGAGTTATTTTACAAATAGAAATTTGGGAGTTTTACAGTCCCTGTCATTTTCTAAAAGGAGAATTCTGGTAGATTTTGGTCAGACTGGTAAAAGAAATAGAATTTTTTGTTATAAATTTGTTATTTAAAATAGTATTTCAACATCCTCTACATCCTCCTCTGTCCTTATGGGTTTGTTTGCAGCTATTTTTTGTGTATGACTGAGCATAAAATTTTCAATTTTTCCAACAGACTGGCAGAAGATAACCACTACTGACCCCAATTATAGTCAAGATTGTACAGACTTATTCATATGTGCTGAATTATTTGATCTGTAATAACAATATATATATATATTTATAAAATTCTTCTTTTCTACCTCTCTGAAGCTACACACTGACCAAGATAAAGGAGATGGAAATTTAAAATACATATTAACGGGAGATGGGGCTGGCAGTCTGTTCATTATAGATGAAAATACAGGAGATATTCATGCTGCAAAGAAATTGGACAGAGAAGAAAAGTCCCTGTACGTGCTACGTGCCAAGGCTATAGACAGAAAAACTGGAAGACAAGTGGAACCAGAGTCTGAATTTATCATTAAAATCCACGATATCAATGACAATGAACCAAAATTCACCAAGGACATGTACACTGCCAGTATTCCGGAGATGTCTGGAGTTGGTAGGTAAAAACTCCTTACTTAAAATACAAAAATATTTGATTTGATTGGGAACTTATAAGTAATTTATTATTTGAGGCACTTTCCATTAGCTGCTCTGAATATCCATGGAACAATTTCTGTTGCCAGCAATGTACCATCAATAATTGGTTTCTACTTTTATTAATTTGTTTCATCTTTATCCACTTTTTAATCTTTTTTCCATGCTATAAGCTGTTCTTTAGTCTTTCGAGCCCACCAGGACCATCAAGAAATGCAGCATGTATGGCTGTCT